>NC_043979.1:34372850-34510705 GCF_902148855.1 Sphaeramia orbicularis | reverse complement strand
TGCCCGAAAAACCACCCTTACCAGCGCAAAAACTTTTAATCGAAAACGAGTTTTGGCAAAATTATCGTTTTATATTTGCGTAATTTGAAGGTCAGTGGAAAAGCAACTACTATCTGATGTTTGTTCTTCCATATTGTGTTTATTAATGTCCTGTTTGTTCATGTAATTGTTGATTACTGTTGCACTTTAGCGTTCTGTGATTTTACCTGTGTTTGTCCAACACACAGTGAACCTTAAGCAGTTCGCAAATGACCTTGGCTGAGATGTGGTGAAGGAATAAGAACAGATGGACCAGATTTTTCACCGTGTGGCAATTACATCTGAGCACAAACACCTAGAAAAAAAAAAATGCATCTTTTGAAGTCACACAAGCTTAAAACAGACCTAAATCTGGGAATCTAGAAGCATATATATAGTAAAAATGACATAGGCAAGGCAAGGCAAGTTTATTTGTATCGCACATTTCAGCAACAAGACAATTCAAGGTGCTTCACACAGGACACTGAAATACGACAGGGAAAAAGAAACACATTTAAAACATTGTAAAAGAAACAAGTAAAAGATGATTAAAAACAGCAAGTAAGAAAACACATAAAATCCAAAAATATACAGGGTGGGGAAGCAAAATTTACAATATTTTGAGGCAGGGATTGAAAGACAGTGTATGACCAATTAGTTTATTGAAAGTCATGAGAATTTATTTGCCACAAGAAAATGTACATAATAGAAAATGTTTTATTCTATGTGTCCTCCTTCTTTCTCAATAACTGCCTTCACACGCTTCCTGAAACTTGCGCAAGTGTTCCTCAAATATTCGGGTGACAACTTTTCCCATTCTTCTTTAATAGTATCTTCCAGACTTTCTCGTAATAGTTTTGCTCATAGTCATTCTCTTCTTTCCATTATAAACAGTCTTTATGGACACTCCAACTATTTTTGAAATCTCCTTTGGTGTGACGAGTGCATTCAGCAAATCACACACTCTTTGACGTTTGCTTTCCTGATTACTCATATGGGCAAAAGTTTCTGAAAAGGTATGGATAATAGTGTTAGGTATGATTATGACATCAATATATGTTTGGTTTCAAAACAATTGACGTAGTGCCTGCTGAGAAAAAACAACTAAATGTTCATTGTAAATTTTGCTTCCCCACCCTATAAAAATACACGTTAAAGTAAGAGTTGCAGTGCAGAGTTTCGAAGGAGAATATAAAATGTATAAAGTCAAAAGCCTTTTAGTCAAAGGCAGCAGTGAACAGGTGAGTCTTTAACGTGGACTGAAAAGAACTCAGACTCTCAGCAGACCTGATATTTTCTGGTAGTTTGTTCCAGATATACGGAGCATAGAAACTGAATGCTGATTCTCCATGTTTAGTTGTGACTTTTGGAACACAGAGCAGACCTGCACCAGAAAACCTAGGTGGTCTGGATGGTTCAGACTGGACTAGAAGGTCTCTGATGGATTTTGGGCCTAAACCATTCAGTGCTTTATATGCTAGCAAGAGAATTTTAAAATCTATTCTCTGAGAGACAGGGAGCCAGTGTAGAGACCTCAGAACTGGACTGATGTGGTCCATTCTCTTGGTCTTAGTGAGGACTGGAGCAGCAGCATTCTGGATCAGCTGCAGTAGGATAGGATTTAGGTTTTTTTTTTTTTTTAGCTATTAGAAAAAAAGGCATTTATAACTACATTTGCAGCTTTAAAATGGAACAGTTTGAAACTTCACCTATGCTGCCGTCTTGACAGCGCCATCCCTTAATCCCGGCTTATTCTAGGTCTGGACCCCTGTGCCATGGGACATGACTGCGAACACATATGCGTCAACAGCAACGCCTCCTATTACTGCAAGTGCCGGAATGGTTATATCTTGAATGCGGACAAGAAAACATGTTCCCTGAAACGTAAGAACATACTGTGTGGATTCCTACAGCAAATATCTGACTCTTTGCTGTAATACTAGTGCTGCTCAGGAGCTAACATGTAAAGCTTGTGCAGTAAGTGCTTGGCTTCAGTAGCAGTGCTTCACAACATCACAACCAACTGACTCTTCATTTCACTTTTTTGACTGTAACCTGTTGGACAATTATCGGGTAATATTATAGAATTATCAGAATAACTGCATTGTTTTTGTTGTATAATGGCAAAGGTAAATCCGTTATTGTTAGAGTGGGTGCTCTGTTTATTTTTTGCTATGAAGATGTGTTTTCTATTCGCCTCATCTTTCTTAGACAGAAGCCTTGTATGAAAACGTAGAGTGGGTGGTGTTTCTGTGTGCTTTCTGACTCTCCACATGATCTGTTACACTGATGTGAAATTTGTTTTCTCCCGGCAAAGAGGTGAAGATGGAGGTGGTGGAGGATCCCTGTAAATGTGAAGCCCGGTTGGCATTCCAGAAGCAGACACAAGCCACCATCCAGCAGCTCACGGCCAAGCATATCCTTTGTGTTGTTTCCATTAGAACAGGGTTTTTCAACCTTGGGGCCGGGACCCCACGTGGGGTCGCCTGGAATTCAAATGGGGTCGCCTGAAATTTCTAGTGATTGATAAAAAATTTAAACTTACTAATAAAAATTTACCGTATATAGCAGGGGTGTCAAACATGCGGCCCGGGGGCCAAATCCGGCCTGCCAAAGGGTCCAGTTCGGCCCCTGGGATGTTTTTGCCAAGTGCAAAAATTCCACAGCCTTGAATTGAATTAACCAAAAAAAATTTAGCTTGAATTTAGGAAAAAATCTTGAATTAAGAAAAAAAAAATCTTCCATTGAGTCTTCAAAGAGAAAAAATTGGTGTTGCCATTATTTATCAGCATAATATCATTATTTTTCTCACATTAAACCAAGGAGAACATTTTGAGTCATTATTTCTAGGTTATTATACTATTATACTATTATTATATTATATTATATATTTATTATACTATTGATGCCCTTGACTGTTAAGATCTTCAGGGTAAGTTTTGCATTTTGCACTTTGTAAATTCATCCTGTGGGCCAGATTGGAACCTTTGGCAGGCCGGTTTTGGCCCCTGGACCGCATGTTTGACACCTGTGTAATAGAGGATCATTCAAATGCAACCAAGTCCTGACCAGACTTACACAATTACACAGCATGCCCACCTGTCTGTCCAGAAGCCTTTTTTTTCCACTCAGTGCATGTGTTGTTTGTCAGTACAACTACATTCTCTCGTTCTCTTTTCAGTGTTTAGTGCACAGGTGTCAAACATGCGGTCCGGGGGCCAAATCGGGCCCGCCAAAGGGTCCAATCCGGCCCGTAGGATGAACTGGTGAAATGCAAAAATCACACTCAAGATTTTACCAGTCAATTATTTTATTTTAGAATCATATAAAGCCCTACTTTAGTCTCAAGTGGGTCAGATCAGTAAAATACTACCATAAAAACCTACAAATAATGACAATTCAAAATTTTTCCTCTATTTTAGTGTAAAAAAAGTGAAATTACATGAAAATGTGTAAATTTACAAACTAGCCTTTCACAAAAAATATGAAAAACTAGAAATGTGTTAAGAGAAGTAAGTGCAATTTTTCTAATTTTCTGCCAGTTACTAAAATATTTTGTAAATTTGCAGATCCATTGTGATCTGTAAGTTGTAATACACATTTACAAGTGATAAACAGAGGCAAAATATAGTTAAAATTTAACTTATTTTTCTCAATAAATTTCAGTTTTTTCATGGTTCATGTTATTCACATTTTTAAAGGGACAGTTTACAGATGTAAACATTTCCATAATGTAATTTTACTTTTTTCACTATAAAACACATTGAAATGTTTGGAGTTGGCATTATTTATATATTATTATGTTATTAATTTACTGGTCCGGCCCACTGCAGATCATATTGGGAGGATATGGCCCCTGAACTAAAATGAGTTTGACACCCCTGGTCTAATCATTTTAAGCCACAATAGCTATTACACTGAACCCTATGATGCATTTAGTTTCTGACCAGTTCATATAGTGAACAATAGCTTTATATATACTCTATTTGGTGTTATCTTCTACAACAGTCTGTTATAATGTGCAATGTGGAGTATTAGGACTGTATAAAGCACAGGTGTCAAACATGTGGCCCGGGGGCCATATCTGGCCCACCAAAGGATCCAATCTGGCCCGTAGGATGGATTTGTGAAATACAAAAATGACACTGAAGAAGATATTAACAATCGAGGCAGTCAAAATCATTTTAATTCAGATTCCACATACAGACCAATTAGATATCAAGTAGGTCAGACCAGTAAAATGCAATTATATTAAACCTAGAAATAATGAAAACAGCTAATTTTCCTCTTTGTTTTAGTGTGAAAAAGTGAAATTACATGAAAATGTGTAAATTTACAAACTAGCCTTTCACAAAAAATATGAAAAACTAGAAATGTGTTAAGAGAAGTAAGTGCAATTTTACTAATTTTCTGCCAGTTACTAAAATATTTTGTAAATTTGCAGATCCATTGTGAGCTGTAAGTTGTAATGCATATTTACAAATGATAAACAGAGAAAATATAGTTAAAATTTCCCTTATTTTTCTTAATAAATTTCAGTTTTTTCGTGGTTGTTCATGTTATTCACATTTTTAAAAGGACAGTTTATAGATGTAAATGTTTCCATAATGTAATTTGTTTTTTTCACTATAAAATACATGGAAATGTTTGGAGTTGGCATTATTTCTATATTACACTGGGTTACAAAAAAATGTTTTTTGCAAGTTGTCTAGGTTTTTTCAATTGAATTAGGACCATTTTGCACCGCTAAATCTAAAAATGACATCTGTTTTTCTCAATCAGGTCAGGCTTTTTTGCTTATTTGATTTTGAAAAATTTGATCTTCTCACAAAATTGATTACATTTTTGTGATTTTATCAGTTAATTTTTTATATAGTTCTCACCCAAAACAGGTTTTAAGAGAAAAAAAGTCATTTTCTAACAGGATGTATTTATTATTTATTATGTATTCACCGCAGATGTAGCAGAATACGTCAGGCTTATTTTGGCAAGATCCTCTAGTCGAAGCCATTTCATTCACCTGTAATATTAAAAAAAACATTAATCATAAATTGGCAAAAGTAAAATCTTCAGAACTCGTTTATTGCAAGAAATATGAAAGAATTTTGTATCATATGATGTGAAAATGCCCATAAATGTAAGCAAAAATGTTAAAAAGCCAATATGTAGCATAGTTCAGAAAGTTGACCTGATTGAGCAAAATTAAAGTGATTTTTGGATTCAGCACACCAAAATTACCTAAATCAGCTCAAAAAACTTAAACAATACATTTGTTGTTGACCAGTGTAATTATGTTATTAATTCACTGGTCCGGCCCACTTCAGATCATATTGGGAGGATATGGCCCCTGAACTAAAATGAGTTTGACACCCCTGGTTTAGTGTGTGGTTGGGTTTATTTGCAGTTTCCTTGACTGTTCGCACTAGCCGATGTGTCAGGGAGAATCGAGCGTCTGGAGAACATGGTGGGCCGCGCCTAGAGGTGGACTCGGCGGTAGGTGTCGACAGTCGAAAGGTCTGGGATGATTGGCTGTAAAAGCTTCACTCCTTCCACACGGTTTGACCTCTTGTTTATTTATTCTCTGCAGATGAGGCTAACTGGTTTTCCTCCTGTCAGAGCCACGGACCTCTGCAACACTGACATGTGCTTCCTGTCCTCCACCATCCCATAATACTATATGGATTCCAAGCACGGACTGAGACAAACTGTGATTCATAAACCAACATCCCTCAAGTTACTAACAGATGTGGACTGTTATGTAGCCTCTGGACTAGAAACTGCTGTAAAAGCTACTTATTTTTTCTTTAAAAACACTTTTATGAATAGTGTAGTATAGTGAAAGAAACGTCTTTTTTTTTAAGTTTTCCCTGTAGTGTAATTGTTTTTTTTATTATTGTTGTTATTCTGTTTGTACAAAGATATATTGTAATATTACTTGCAAAATTATCACAAGAGAGCATTTAAGCATTACTTATATACACCATGTTTTATCTATACTTTCTCTTACATGTATAACAGTTGTATTATCTAAAATTTAGATTGTGTTTTAATGTTAATGTTAACCCTCCGGTATCCCGTCCAGCAAGGCCCTTACTAAACACCAAGTGTGCCAAAAAGGCACACTTGTGGAATAATGTCAAAAAAATTTTCATACTGTTTATTTTTAATTCTTTTACACTTTTTTCTATTTCACCGACTTCAGCTGTAAATAAAAATACCAAATACTCAATAACTGTCACATTTTTTAACCCTTTAAATGCCGTGTTTGTAATGT
Source organism: Sphaeramia orbicularis (assembly GCF_902148855.1). NCBI lineage: Eukaryota > Metazoa > Chordata > Actinopteri > Kurtiformes > Apogonidae > Sphaeramia > Sphaeramia orbicularis. The sequence goes on along the minus strand of NC_043979.1, from coordinate 34,504,413 downwards.
AAACAAACCATTTTTCTGGATGCAAAAAACACAAAAAAAATTTTTTTTTCAATATAATACATAAAATTATATTTATAGTTTTATTTTTGTTCCTTTTATTTTATTTTATTTTGAATTTATGTCTTGTTTCTTTACTGCTGTTTTTTAATCACCTTTTTAATGTTTTTAATGTGTTTCTTTTTTCCCTGTCGTCTGTATTTCAATGTCCTGGTGAAAGCAACCTTGAATTGCTTGTTGCTGAAATGTGCTCTATACAAATAACTTGCCTGCCTGCCTAAAAAGTGGATCACATATTATTTGATTTTTTGCAGCCTGGCATATGTCAATGAGTAACTCCAACATCAGTTAATTTGCATTATTACTTTTTGCGCGCTAGGTCAAACTGTACAAAATACTAGCATCTGTACCAAGTGTGCATAAAATGCACCCCTATAAGTCAAACTATTAAATATTATATATTGATTTATTTTTCTGCTCTAATTTGATTTTCTTTTTTGTAAATCAAGGTCAGCCCTAATCATACATATCAAATAATCATTCATTTTAGATTTTTTGCCAACCCTTTAAATTATCTTTTGGTCATGATGTCACTACATTTTTTGATGCAAAAAACACAATTTTTTTTTTTTTTCAAAATACTACATAAAATTGGATTTAAATATTATTTGATTTTTTGCAGCCTGGCATATGTCAATGATTAACAGCAACATTAACAACATTAATAACTTAATTTAGTCCCTCACCTCTCAAATGAAGCCCAGATATCAGTAAAAGCAGGATTTATGCCTAGTGGCTTTTGGATCAAAACAGTGGTTATAATGGAAGAAAATAGTGCGTTTTAGGCACCACTTGGGAGGACAGATGCTAGTCTTGTAATTTTCTTTTGTTACAATGTGCAAATTTTAGTCGGTGGCCAGAATTTTAAAGATCATGCACAAATAAACAACTTTTGAATTCTAACCTTATTTTAAATTGTGAAAAACAATAAGAAGTTTTTTAATACGAAGTACAAAGTGTGCCTAAAAGCCGCACCCGGATACCGGAAGGGTTAACTTCACTGTGGATTTTATGAGATTTTACAATGTGTTTGCTGTAAATAATGTGACTGAGCAAACATATTAGAAAATAAAATGATTAGAAATGACTTTGTTGTGCATGGTTTTATCTATAATTAAAAAAAATGTAAAGATTAAACCTGCTGGAGCAAATATTCTTCAGTTTTAATACACCGACTACCACCAAATAATGCAAATATTTAATTAAAATACATTAAATGATTAAACTACTCATATGATAAGAAGATGAGAAGTTTTCAAACATATTTTTGTCCAGATACAAAAGGGTTATTCTATCAGCCCTCTGTTATATAACTGTACATTTCTATGGACATGTATGTATTTCAGTGTCAATATAGAAGATAAATTATCAGCATCGAGGTTTGACAATTCTATTAACAATGTGCTACAACTCAGTTTGACCTGAAATGTGGTGAGCGATAGATCATTTTTAACACTCGTGCTTCCCCGAGCTGATGCGTAAATCTGGATTTGACATTTTGGAAAGACCATCTCTACTCTGGCTGTTATCATCACGATGTCTTTTTTACACCTTCAGCTGTGACCGAAGAAACAACAGACAGAGGTCACGGTGTAACCTCAGGAATGAGCCACGTTATTTGCCCGAAACAGCCCTGACAACAGAGCTGCTCTGTCTGCTATGTCTGTGTGAGGTGGTGAGTCAACAGGCCAACGTTTACCTCTAGTCTGGTTTGGAATCCTCTCCTCCTTCCTTTTTACAAGGCAGTGTTTATGTTTGTTTGCTATTTCAGCGGCTTTCATGGTTACCACACACACCAGCCGGTCAGAGAGGTGAGCCCACCGGTGTTTCAGTACAAGGACAAGAAGAAGATGAATGGGACTGACGGCAGTTTGTGAAGTGGAAAAGACGCAACGTTCTGTGAAGCATGCTTTAAGGAGGTTTTAATAGTGTGGAATGGAGGGGAAATGTCAATCTGTCAAAAGATATGGTGAGGAAGGTGTTTCTGCAAGCCGTGTTACACCCTCATAATTCTACATAGAAAACTCATCTCTATTGTCTATAACGGGGTGTCAAACTCATTTCTGTTGGGTTTTCCGTAAATTGGCTTGAGTCTGGTTTTTGACCAATTCTATATATAAAGTGTCATGAGATAACTTTTTTGTTGTGATCTGGTGCTATAAATAAAATCTGATTGATTGAGTGATTTGATTGGTTCCCCCTGTAAGTCGCTTTGGAAAAAAGCATCTGCCAATACATAAACATAAACATTTTAGTTCAGGGCCACATTCAGTTCAATTTCATCTCCAGTGGGCCGGATTTGTATAATAATAACAGTGAAAAAAGTAAAATTATATCTGATCAGATTTACATCTACAAAGTTCCTTAAAAATCTGAACAACATGAACATCTTGAATTGTCTTAAGAAAAACAAGTGCAATTTTAACAATATTATGCCTCGGTTTATCAGTTTATCATTTACACATGTGTGTTACAATCGCACAAAACATTTAATAACAGGCAGAATATTGGTAAAATTGCATTTACTTCTCTTAAGACATTTCTGTTTGTTCATATTTGTTCAAGTTATTCATATTTTTTGTAAAAGTATAGTTTGTTAATGCAAACATTTTCATGTATTTTTTTTTTTTTTTTCAAAATTATATTTATTGTCATTTTTGTTTTATACACACGCTCACAAAATGACAATAAACAAAACAAAGAACATATCAACAGAACAACTAAACAAAAACAATAAACAAACAAAAATTGGCCCATAAAAATTATGTTTTCATTTCACAATACAAATGCCCTTTTAACAATTGCGAAGCTTCCAGTCCCATATAGGTAAGAAAAAGTTCCCAAGTCTTTAGAAAGACATCATCCTTATGGTGTAATCGACATGTGAGATAGTCAAGGGAAACATAACTAAAAACTGTCTTATGTCATTGTGTCCAGGTGGGAATCTGATCTGAGATCCAGTTTACAAGCAAACATTTTCTGGCACAAAAAGTAAGCATTCGATATAGTTTTTTGTGATATTTGTTGGTAACAACAGGCTCAGTAACCCAAGCAAAACAACAGAGCATTACAGTTCAGTTTCACATAAAATATTTTTCCATTTCCTGACCAATCATCTGCCAAAATTTTGCACTTTTAAACAAGACCAAAAGCAGTGTCTGAGGGTACCAGTCTCAACTTCACACTTAAAGCATAGTGGGGAGGAATCTGGCTTAAATTTGTGACGTAAATGAGGACAAATTTAAGCCAGATTCCGCCCTGTGAAGAATCATTAGCTGAGTTGCTTTTACTCTATTACAAACACATAACGTTTTTACATTACTCCAAACATTTTATTTTCATGTAATTTTACTTTTTTTACTTCAAAAAACAAAGAGAAAATTTGGGGTTGTCATAATTTATAGGTTATTATGATAATATTTTACTGTTCTGACCCACTTGAAATCTAATTGGACTGCATGTGTCTGTACGTGGAACCTGAATTAAAAGGATTTTAACACCATTGATTGTTAATATCTTCAGTGTAATTTTTGTATTTCACAAATTCATCCCGCAGGCTGGATTGGACCCTTTGGCGGGCCGGATTTGGCCCCCGGGCCGCATGTTTGACACCTGTGGTCTATAACATGGGTCAGCAAGCTTTACAACCTAAAGAGCCGTTTTTGTCTCGAATAAAAGAAAGAAATCTGATTGGAGCCATGAAAAAATATTTAACCCTTTCAAGCGTAGTGGTCACCACAGTGGACAGCTATTCTACATCTGTTCTCTTGTATATTCATGGATTTTATTGTTTTAGTTCCATATCAGCCAACACAGTGGACGCCTATGCATCATCCCATACATTGTAATTCATACCATTACTGTAACTTTGCTGTTCTTGATAAACGTGATCTGCACTAACATGTTTGAGTGCAAATCAATTGCTTGTTATTGTTATTAGACTGTAGTTTGTTTTTTTGTTTTTTTGGTAACACTTTATTTGAAGGTCTAGTTTATAATGCATTCAGCGCACATTCATAAGACATTATAATGCATTTATAATGCATTATAAAAGTCATTACAACAGTTTATGATCATGTACAACAACTTATACCAAGGTTAATAAAGTATTATAAGTGTAGGCATCATGTATTATAAATTCAGCTTTCATTATGTTTTATACAGCCATACTAAAGTGACAACAGTGTTTGAAGGAAGAATCTCAGGTCCTGGGTTACAGAACACATTATAATGACATTCCATTAAAAAATGAATAAATAAATAAGTAAAAATAATTTGGAAAAAAATGAATCTGAAAAAACTGTTGCATTCTGCAGTTTCCAATCAAGATGACTGTGTAATGTAAAAAAGCTAAAATTGTCACTTTCTTGGGTCTCAGGCGGATATAAATAATAATGATAATAATAATAATAATAATAATAATAATTATTATTATATTATTATTATTATTATTATTATTATTATTATTATTATTACTACTTATATTATGCCGAGGGATAATTTATTAATGGACTGTCAGATTTATTAGAAAAGACTTTGTTTCATCTGGACAGAGATGAAAACTGATCATTGATTTTATTGATAATAAATTATTATTATGAACCACTACCACTGATGTCATTACAGAACACTTACAACATGATATAACTACATAAACAAGAACCAGATGCATTGATTATCCTTCCATCAGAATCTGTAATGCTTAAGGGATATCTAATATGCAGACAGATGTCAGTGTTTATTTTTGTTTTTTTTTTTGACGAATATTACATATATTTCTTGCAACTTTTCCAGTAGTTTTTCTTTTGATAGATTATGGTGCACAGAAAAATGGTTAGGAAGAAAAATCTGCACACTATGACTATTTCCACCACAAGATGAAATTGACAACTTATTTGTCTTTAGAAACCACACAGGAGCATGGTGTTGAATAATAGATGGAAAAATTTGTCATTACTATTATTTAAATTCTTGTTTCATAGCCTAAAGCACAAGTCTACAAGAAAAATGCAACTTTCAAAGACAGAAACAGTATCGACTGATCTATGTTTAATAACTGTTGAACCACTAATCCAATCAATGCATGAAAAAAATTCAGGTAAAATGCAGTTTCTCAGCTTTTCTGCAGAATCAGATATGACCCATTTGGACGTTCAGAGGCTCCACAGTGAACGTAGACCTTCACCTTCTGCAGTTAAACCCATGTAGTGTACAGTACATGATATAAAATAAAAGTACCATAAAAAGATAATAAGCATACTTTCATTTTATTTGTACTTTTCTTAACCCACAAAGACCCAAACATCAACTGGTGACTAAAACCATTTACTGATATAAAATGTTTAATACCTTTTGATCCACTAATCCTATCAATACATGTAAATAATTGGTGTAAAATACAGTTTATCATCTTTTCATGGTCATCAGATATAATAACTCTTAACTTTCGTCTGAGCTTTTATGAACATCTATATGATCAGTAAATTAAATATAGAAAAAATATTTGATTTTCACTGAAGAAACACAAAATAAAGAGGATGTTATTAGAATAAACGGTGATAAATCACTCGAGAAAGGGGTAATATAGAGAAAGATTCATTTGCGAACTGCCACAAAAGTAGCACTGGGTCTTTATGGGTTAAATCCATACTTGTATGTTTTTTTCCTTCCTTGTAAATAAGATCTTGATTGATTGATTGATTGATTGATTGATGTATTTATTTCAAATATGAATGTCAAAAACAGAAAGGGGGGGGGGGGGGGTACAGTGAAAGTGAAAGTAAAGACGCTTTACTAATTCCTCTATTGCCGCATTTCTACTACGTGGAACTGGTTCGTCTCGGCTGGGCTCTTCTCCCGTTGTTGTGCACCTCATTTCCTTTCCCCTACCTTCAGAAACTTGTATTTGAGGAGTTACGACGTTTGTTGCCCACACCGGAACCAGAACCAGCCCGGTGTTCACTCTGCCGCTACATTCACAAGCGCCGCTAAGTAGAGTATCAAATACATGACATTCCTGTAAATGATTCACATGCTGTGGACAAATGTTTGAGCATATTGGAGGGATTCCACCCTTTTGAAGACATGGAAGCTTTGACAGTGTTCCAACTAAGTGGACCTGGTGTCGTCTGTTTAGACCGTTTCTGCCTCAATGCCATGTTGGCTACGTTCTGACCAAAACAATGCAGCGTACGTGTGACGTCATCGCACATGCACAACGAAGGTGGAATCGATACGCAGAATCGTTAAAGCAGGCAGGCAAACGATTCCAAGGAATCGAGCTACTGGGAACCGGTTCTCAAAAAGAACCGGTTCTTGATTCCCATCCCTAACGATAACCCTGTTCAGACCAGTCATTTCAAACTTTTACCACTATCAGCATGCCTTACTTAGGCATCAACAGCATAAAGTAAACATGTCTCAGTCAATTTGAGACCCCCATCATGTATTTTCTGAGCATACAGGGTGGGGAAGCCAAATTTACAATATTTTGAGGCAGGGATTGAAAGACAGTGTATGACCAATTAGTTTATTGAAAGTCATGACAATTTATTTGCCACAAGAAAATTTACATAATAGAAAATGTTTTTATTCTATGTGTCCTCCTTCTTTCTCAATAACTGCCTTCACACACTTCCTGAAACTTGCGCAAGTGTTCCTCAAATATTCGGGTGACAACTTCTCCCATTCTTCTTTAATAGTATCTTCCAGACTTTCTCGTAATAGTTTTGCTCATAGTCATTCTCTTCTTTCCATTATAAACAGTCTTTATGGACACTCCAACTATTTTTGAAATCTCCTTTGGTGTGACGAGTGCATTCAGCAAATCACACACTCTTTGACGTTTGCTTTCCTGATTACTCATATGGGCAAAAGTTTCTGAAAAGGTATGGATAATAGTGTTAGGTATGATTATGACATCAATATATGTTTGGTTTCAAAACAATTGACATAGTGCCTGCTGAGAAAAAACAAGTAAATGTTCATTGTAAATTTTGCTTCCCCACCCTGTACATCTTTTTTGAGCATATGTCACATGATCCAGGTCTGGCCCCTGATTGGCTCCTCTTGGACATAGAACTACCTGATTTGAAACTCAGAACATACAACTAAATGTTTCTAGGTGTGAGTGTGTGTAGATGTTTAGCTTGGAGCTAGGAACTGTGGGACATAAACTTAAATGGTTTTAGAATATCCTGATAGGCTTAACTCCATCTCTGCAAAAGTGGACATAGAACCAGCTGATTCTCAAGGGACGAAGTGTAAATACATATTCATACACAGATCTATACATACATACACATACATACACATGGTCTTGGTTTGGGGCTTTTAGTTGTAACATGACCGAGGATGTGTTCAGTGTAAACATGTTGTGTTCCTGTCGTTGGGGCGGATTCCCCGGTTAACGGTATATGATGAATGCCTGTCCTGGTTCTGCCAACCCATAGTGGACTTTAATACTTAGTGTTAATTCTCTCAGCAAACAGCTACATTTTAGGACGCTAACGCTGCTGAACATAACATGGACAGTATGCGCATCTTTATATGAGACTGCCTCAGGTTAACTTCACATATTTAATTTTACTCCTTTAACCCTTTCATGCATGAATTATTAGAACCTTAGTCGAGATTTTTTTCCTGAGTGTTTTTATTCCTCTTTAGACATGAGAAAAAAAAACAACGTAGGATTGAAAAATTTTTTATGAACCTATTTTTCATGGAGTTACAAAAATGTCCACTCAGCTGGACACCGTGCGTTTAATTTTTGAAGCAAAGAAACATGTATTTAAAACCCATCATCAGAAAGTGATATACCATATGAAAACTATGAAATAAAAACATTTCTCATGCTGCTAATCTGATGTTACCTAACATTTTAACATACTTTAATGCTAGTTATTACTCACTTCATGGAGATAATATGCAAAAAGAACAACCTTTTTGATTAAGAAAACTTTTAAATTACAGTCTGATAACAATTAGAGAGAGATTGGGGGTAGGAGTATGTAAGTTTTTACTTCTTCCTACTCCTTTTCGAGCATGTATAATTTCATTTCTTTCTTTCTTTCTTTCTTTCTTTCTTTCTTTCTTTCTTTCTTTCTTTCTTTCTTTATTTATTTACAGGGTGGGGAAGCAAAATTTACAATGAACATTTAGTTGTTTTTTCTCAGCAGGCACTACATCAATTGTTTTGAAACCAAACATATATTGATGTCATAATCATACCTAACACTATTATCCATACCTTTTCAGAAACTTTTGCCCATATGAGTAATCAGGAAAGTGTCATGTCGGCTTCTGGACTTTGTCTGTCTTGTCTGTTCCGTTTGTCATTTCCTGTTTTATTTTGTTAAGTTTCCCTCATGTGTCTTGTCTGTTGTCTTTACTTCCTCTCCCTGATCGTGTTCACCTTTTCCCTGATTACCTGACTCCTCCCTGATTATCTCCACCTGTGTCCAATTGTCTTCCCGCCCTCCTGTGTATTTAAACCCTCAGTCTTCCCCTGTTTGGTTGCCAGTTTGTGTTCTACAACTTGTTGTGCTCACTCGCCAGCGTTCTTGGATCCTGTTAGTCTGTCTGCCCGTTTATGACCCGTTTTGTCCCTCGACCACCGATTCTGCCTGTTCCTATCCTGCCTGCTCGTCAGCGACCTGGTTCGTGTACCCGACTCTGTCTCTGCCTTCTCCCCTTTAATACCTCAGCCTCCACCGATTACCTGTGCTTCGACCATCGCCTGGATTACTGACCGTGAGTTCTGCCCGTCCCCCATGTACCGTTGCTTGTTTGACTGCTTTCCCGTGAATGACCTGGCTTGTTTTTTGACCACCCTCTGTTTGTCCCTAGTGGGGGTTCCGTTGGGGTTTTCCCGGCTCGGCCAAGCCGGTCGTCAGCCGTATCCACCCGCAGCCCAGACGTTTATTCCCGGACTCAGTGGCATCGCAGAATTAATATTATCTCTGTGTCGTATTATCTCACCTGTTAAAGTGTTTAATAAAAACTCAACTTTATTTGTACTTTGTGGTCTTGCTTTTGGGTTCAGCCTTTGTACTTAGCCTATCACAGAAAGCAAACGTCAAAGAGTGTGTGATTTGCTGAATGCACTCGTCACACCAAAGGAGATTTCAAAAATAGTTGGAGTGTCCATAAAGACTGTTTATGATGGAAAGAAGAGAATGACTACGAGCAAAACTATTACGAGAAAGTCTGGAAGATACTATTAAAGAAGAATGGGAGAAGTTGTCACCCCAATATTTGAGGAACACTTGCGCAAGTTTCAGGAAGCGTGTGAAGGCAGTTATTGAGAAAGGAGGACACATAGAATAAAAACATTTTCTATTATGTCAATTTTCTTGTGGCAAATAGATTCTCATGACTTTCAATAAACTAATTGGTCATACACTGTCTTTCAATCCCTGCCTCAAAATATTGTAAATTTTGCTTCCCCACCCTGTATTTATTTAGTCAGTTTTTTTCTTTTGTTTACTTATCAGCCTTTTATGTACCAGTACTTAGATTCTGTTGGTTGATTTTTGTTTGATTTCACTGTCTACATGTTCAAAATAAAGATTTCAATCAATCAAAATTAGAAGTTGATTTACACTAAAACATGTTACTGCAGATCAGGTTTATCAAGAACTGCAAAGTTACAGTAACGGTATGAATTGCAGTGTATGAGATGGTCCATAAGCGTCCACTGTGTTGGCTACTATGCAGCTAAAACAATAAAACACATGAATATACAACAGAACAGCTGGAGAGTAGCTGTCCACTGTAGTGACCACTCTGCATGAAAGGGTTCAGTCTCAGGTAATTTAGTCAAATCTCAGTTTTATACAGAACTGAAAACTGTATATTTTCCTCCTTACTTTGACTGTCGTTCCATATATGGGTGTTTTTAACCCATACAGACCCAGTGCTACTTTTGTGACAGTTCCCAAATAGACTTTTCTCTCTATTTAACCAGACACGGAGAAGCTGCGTTCAGCTTCTGTGCTCCACATGTCTGGAACAAACTTCCAGAAAACCTCAGATCAGCTGAAACACTCAGTTTCAGCTGATCAGTTCAGTTTAATCCAGGTTAAAGACCCACCTGTTCTCAGCTGCATTTGAATAGAGTTTTCATTCATCAGTTCAGATCTGCACTGTTTCCTTTAAGCTTCAAGTTTTTTTTTTTATCTGTTTTATCTGTTTATCTGTTTTATCTATTTATCTGTTTTGTTTTTTTTTTTCTCTCATGAAAAAATAAAAGAAGGTCCGCACAACCTATGAGCTCCCAAAACATTTATTCCACAACGTGACGTTTCAGGCTGAGGCACTTCATCAGACTGAGGACAGATAGATTTACACAGGTGTTTTATATGCACTGTCTAATCACAACACATGACCTGCAATGTACGTCATTGTAGAGAAACAGAAAAAATTCTTTTTAAACAAATCAAACATATAATCAATCATAAATGATCAAATGTTTCAAATGTCCACAAGTACAATTACACAGGTGTTTTATGTGCAGTATCTGACCACAATAACACGTGACCTGCAATATACGCTAACTTAGAAGAGCAAAAAAGAACTTTTTTAAACTTGTCAAACACATAATCAATTATATGTCGTCAAATGTTTCAAATGTCCACAAGTACAAATAATTTTAGTGATCAAACTGCTTTACACACATGCATATATAAACAGGTATTAATCAAATTCCTTCGCATCTATGCAGGTCCATGTAATTATACTGTCCATCTGAATGTGGCGACAAACACCACAGCATGTGTGCACAGTTCTTATTTACAAATGAACAAAAACAGATTTACAAAAATAGATTTACAAAAACAGAAAAACTTTTTTGGGCAACGTTTTTCTCTCATGCCTGTACTTTTTATTGCTTCCCTGCTGTAATGTTTTTAATGTTTTATATTAAACACTTTGAATTGACTTGTCCATGAAATGTGCTATAGAAATATACCTGCCTCGCCTTGCCTTTCTTAAGTGATTTATTGTAATTTATTACAATATTATCCTCAGTAATTAGCTTTTTTTAGGTGAGAATCATATATTTTCTGTTTAATTTACTGATCATGTAGATCAGGGTGTCAAACTCATTTTATTTCAGTTCCATATTCAGCTAAATTTGATCTGCAGTGGGCCAGACCAGAAAAATAATAACATAATAACCCATAAATAATGACAACTCCAAATTTTTGTCTTTGTTTTAGTGTAAAAAAAAACCCATTAAATTATGAAAATACTTACTTTTATAAACTATCCCCAAAAAAAAAAAAAAGAAAAGAAAAAAATTAAAAAACTGAAATTTAAATTAAAAAAACGTAAGAATATTTAGTGCAATTTTAACAATATTATTCCTCAACTTATCATTTCTTCATGTGCATTATGGATCAGATTTACACTAAACACTGAGGAACAGGCAGAAAAGAGTTCAAATTGGGCTGAATTTTCTACAGACATTTCAGGTTGTTCATATTTGTTCAGGTTATTCACATTTTACTGTTACAGGATAGTTTGTAAATGTAAATATTTTCATAATTTAATGTTATTTTTTGCACTAAAACAAAGAAAAAAAATTAAGCTGTTAATTCTAGATTTTTTTTTAACTTAATTGAAGATTTTGTTTGGTTTAATTCATGATTTTTTGCTAAATTTGAGATTTTTTTTTTTTTTTTTTTGCTTAATTGAAGATTTTTTTTACTTAATTGAAAAATTTTTTTGGCTTACTTGAAGATTTTTTTCACATAATTGAAGATTTGTTTTTTTTTTTTTTTGGCTTAATTCAAGATTTTTTCCTGAATTCAAGCTAAATTTTTTTTGTCTTAATTCAATTCAAGTCTGTGGAATTTTTTCACTTAGCAAAAACATCCCAGGGACCGAACTGGACCCTTTGGCGGATCGCATTTGGCCCCAGGGCCGCATGTTTGACACCCCTGATGTAAATGTTCATTACAGCTCAGATTAAAGTTGAGGGTTATTATATCAAAAACAGAGAAAACTGAAGAAAAAGTGACTTTTTCATCCAAATCTCTCATTAACTGAACATAAACAGTGTCTCCATCTACTGTCATTGATCCAACTCCATGGGTTTTACTGGTGAATCAATGTTGTAGAAGATGACGGTGCTTCCACGGTAACTTTGGGTCATATCTGATGACCATGAAAAGATGATAAACTATATTTTACACCAATTATTTACATGTACTGATAGGATTAGTGACAGGTATTAAACATGTTATATCAGTGGATGTTTTTGGTAGATGGTGTGTTTGGGCTTTTATGGGTTAACTTACAAAGGGCGCAAATGATGAGTATGAGGGCAAACAAGATGATTTTAATAACAAGGGGGAAAAAAAATCTATCAAAGTATGTTTTTTAATTTTTTTATCGTGACTTTTTTCTAATTTTGTGCTTCTGTCATGAATTATTGAATATCAAAATACCACTCAAGGCCTGCAAATATCATTTAATACAAACATTATTGGATAAAACTGAAATAATGAATAATGAATCATTGGTATGCACAGTTTTCTTACTGCAGAATGTTTGGGGCGTTTTTGTTTACAGATGTATTATGTAACGGCCGGCAGTTAACCTACATCTCAGCAGTGTGAAGTTGTGTGTTTTTGTCATTTACATCCTCATCCTCCGGGTCAAAGCGGTCTACGTTTGATCTGTTTTAACCCGTCCGTCCACAGAGTCTGGAGATCAATGGGGTGTAAAAAAAGGAAATGCATGCCAACTGAATGACCCCTGCTTCCTTAAAGTGTCATTTTTCACCAAGACGGTTAACTTCTTCACCCGGGAGATGGTCTGAGAATTTCTCACCAGTTTGATTATGGTTTTCCTCCTTATTTTGTATTTACTGCTGTGTGATTCCATGTCATTCAGAGGCTGTTGAGTCAGATGTTTTAGTGTGTCATGGTCACAATGTTTGCTTTAAAGTGTAAATTGTTGTGTAATTTGGGAGGAAAGTAACATTTAAAAGAGCAATAAACCTCTGATAGAGCACAACACAGGTCTTAATCAGGACTGTACTGTTTATACTTTTATTATAATTCAACTTGAGATGCAATATTTGTCCCAATCATGGCTTGAGCTCAATCAGCGCATTGTAATGATTAATATTTATGTCAAGTCTGCCACCTGTTGGTACAAAAAGTATCATAAATGAGACCAGAAAGGAGTCACACACATTTAATAAAGGTAACATAAACAACTTTTTGGTTGCAATATACACTACCAATCAAAAGTTTGGACTCACCTGTTTTTTCTTTATTTTCATGACTATTTACATTGTAGATTCTCACTGAAGGCATCAAAACTATGAATGAACACATACGGACTTATGTAGTTAAAAAAGTGAGACATAACTCAAAACATGTTTTATATTTTAGATTCTTCAAAACAGCCACATTTTGCTTTTATTGCTGCTTTGCACATTCTTGGCATTCTCTCAATGAGCTTCATGAGGTAGTCACCTGAAATGTTTTCCAACAGTCTTGAAGGAGTTCCCCGTGATGCTGAGCACTTGTTGGCCATCTGTGGTCCATCTCATGTCATTTAAATGAAAAGGTGAGTCCAAACTTTTGACTGGTAGTGCATGTCAATAAATGAATAAATACATAAACAAGTGGTGCCAGGCACAACAAACCCTGCCCCTCGCATGTATTGTAGCTTATTTTGGCGTCGATCCAGCTGATGTTATCATGTTTATGCATGTGCTGATGTCAGCGTATCAATAGCCTCTATATATGGGCCAAGTTTGAAGTAAATTGAAACAAAATTTATGTTTTTATAGATATTTGACGTTTCGCCTATTATAAGTAAATGGGGGAAAAAAGAGTTCAAAAAATTCATTAAAAATATAAGCTTTGACCAACTTTTCCCAAAACATAATGACATCTATTTTGGGTCACCAGCAATCTACAAACCCAATTTGGTATGAATTAGTTTCAATTTGGTAGAAATAGTTTTGCTGCCACAGACATTTGAAATTTCGCCCAATATAAGTAAATGGGGAAAAAAAGATTTTAAAACTGTATACATTTTTTTTTTACTTTGACCTACTGTTTCCAAAATGTAATCAGATCTATTCTGGGTCACTAGCAATCTATAAACCCAATTTGGTATGAATTCAACCAATAGTTTTGCTGCTAGAGTGTTAACAAACAAACAAACAAACAAACAAAGAAAACTGAACCATAAATAATACCCCTTGCCTTCCCTTCGGGGGGTGGGGTAATAAATATGGTATATGTAATCCTCTTACCTTTAAAAGTCTTTATCAATAGATTTAGAGTTACAAAACTGGACTGAAAAGCACAAATCAAAATGATAAGTTTTGAGGTTAAAGCAGTTTCTGTTTTCAGTGTCTTTGTGTGATTTTAGTTTCTGTATTATAGTCATCATAGTATTTTCCCTAAGCTGTAACAATAAATATAAGTGAAAGGATGAAGGGAAGCCTCATTGTCCCTGAATCTAAGCTGAGCTTCTGGCAATTTTATGGACCATTTAGTGGATAGAGATGGTTAAACTCCCTAAAAGCATCATCTGTTCAGATCCTGCCTTGTCTGCTTGTTGGCATCTTGTTCTGTTTTCTGCAAGAGGAGATTTTTTTTCCCTGCTTGTTAATGTCAAAAATATGAGCTTTTTATGGAAGTTCAGTTTCTGAAGAATGAAACTGTTGATCTCAAAGGCCTGTTAAGAAAACATACTTTAACATCTGCAAGGTAAAGCTAGAGCTTCAGAGGCAGGAAGGTGGTAAAGAAGAATAAAGAGGGAGTTATTATTTCTCTCTGCAGTCATCTATTGAGAGAAAGGCGTTGATGATAAACTCAGAGACCAGAGGATCTTGTTTTAATGAGACTGAGAATGAGTTGTTTGAAAGTCGTCGCCAAATACCTCCAGAAGTCTGTGTCATTGCTGAAAACAAACCTGAAAACATGTTGTATTCTCATGTACCAAATACAGAAGTGATTCACTTTTTTGGTTTGGTTTGGTTTGGTTTGGTTTGGTTTGGTTCTGCTCTTCCCAGCTGTTAGTCCTATTGTTGTTGTTATTTCTGGTAGATGTTAGTTGTTTGTACAGAACTGTGAAAAAGCCTTAGGCCATCTTACATACGTATTTCTTCTTTTTGGGGGGAAAAATACAGGAAATATGTACACAGTATTTGATGTTTTTATATGTTTTTTTATGTGAACCTTTGAGTCTGAAATAAAGATTGATTAGACTGGATATTTAACACATATACACACATAAATCACAACTGAATGGCTCCTACAGGCTAAAGTCAATGTTTAGTGTGATCTCAGTAACCCAGACAGTAAGAAATGAAACCTGAGTAAAGCACAAAGAACATTAAACTGTGAAGGTGATATTATCTCAAAGAATTTAAGGCATGTTATGTGCAAAGGGAAGTCACACTAAGTACTAGCCACTTTGGTACCGTATTTCCTGATTGTATTTTAATACCGAAACTATGATTTGCATGTGTGGTCATTCAACTTAATGCTTACCTGAGACTTTTACATGTACTGCACCATCCATATGCACATTTTCATGAGTTTTATGAATGTACTTTCATGTGACTTGCTGCTGCTGCTGCTACTACAACTACTACTAATAATAATAATAATTTTCATTTTCTCTATATATTTTTCCTTGTTGTAAAAGCGTATTTTAAAATATTGGCCCTTAAAAGAATAGGAAAAAGGTGAATCTCTGCCTGTACTAGACTTTTTATTGTAAATAATAAGATGAAAATTCATTATAAGGTTGAGCCTGATAAGCCCCGCCCTCTTAAAGCGCACTAGAGTTAGATTGGTCAAAACTCACTTACGTCACATCCGTAGTTGTGAAACCTGGAAATCATGACCGACGATAACATACAAATACTTCAAGATGCACACTATGAATTTAAAAAGCAGAATTTTAAACCGGCAGAGCAGCTTTACACTCAATTTATCACTTCCTGTTTACGGTCCAGGTATTAATTGTGTTTTCTGTGCCGTTGGTTAATGTCTTGGTTAATGTTTTCTCTGAGTGCTAGCTTAAAACCAAGCTAACCTCTTCTTATTTCTTATAATAAACCGATTTTAAATGGTGCCATGTCTTCCAGGGAATGTGAAGCCAGTGATTTGGCCACTGCCTATAACAACCGGGGACAGATTAAGTATCTCCGGGTGGATTTTCGTGAAGCAGTAGAGGATTTTTCCTCTGCCATAAAAGTTGACAGCCAGTTTGAGATACCATTCTACAACAGAGGACTCGTGCATTATAGACTAGGTAAGAGCATGTGAAGAAACCACAACATCTGACACAAGTAACTGAGAGTTCTGCCTTCAAAACCTTTGTCAATTAAAACTGTGATCAGCAAAATGGACATAAAACATGACGTCATTATGCATTAATATGAGCCCTGTCAGTGGTTTACTATTATAAACGATGTGTTTTACTCATGTTAGTGCTGCTGTAGTGTTTTTGTTGTACTTCACTACTGCAAAGTACCAAAAAGTTGGAAACATCTAGAGTTTTAGTGTTTTTAGATCTACATGTTTTTTCCTGTTGTTGATATGCAACAGTCTAGTTAATTTAACAATTTGAAGGTTTATTTTGACCAAACAAATATATATAAAGGTACAGAAATTGATACAAAAAAGTTATTCATTTTTTCTGTCACTTTAGGCGACATTTTAGATTATTTTAGATGAATTACTAAACATGTATTTATGTCACATTCCACTCCACAAATTCTGCTTACAACAGGTTTAGAGAACATGCTAAGTCAAATACATGTAGGTTCATGGAAGACCATGAATAAAGTGCATTAATGCATGAAAAACAATGAAAGTAAGTGAAATTTGGACTCATCCACCCCCGGAGCTTTTTTCTTTCCCCGGAGCTTTTTTCTTTCCCCGGAGCTTTTTTCTTTCCAGTTCCTTTGTGTTTTTGCCCACTTTGTTTTATTTGTAGACTTCAGGAGTGGTTTCTTGCAGGCAATTCTGCCCATCAGCCCTGTGTATATGAGCCTCCTGGTGATAGATGTTGACACTGGTAGGTCTCATGTGTCTCTGAGCTCTGCTGTAAGATGAGGACTGGTTAAATGTTTGTTCCGAAGACTGGACAATGACAGAAACTTCTTTTGCGGAGTGGAACATGCCTTCTACTCTTAGTTCTGTCCCTGTTAGATCCAGCATTGCTTTTCTCTGCAGATAGTTGTAAACATTTGGTGAAATCATTAATATCCTCTTTCAAATAATAGTCTTCATTTCTCAAGACAGTTACAGACTGGTGTTTTCTATAGAGATCTGTTTCTTTCTTGCCATTTTGCATTATTTTGGAAGCTACTAGCACTACACAAGATGTGTAAATGGGTTACGAGGGGCGACTGAAAAGTTTTGAGCCTAACTTGGAAAGGATTAAGATATGAAGACCAAAACTGGTCCATGAAATCTTTCACATATCTTAATCCTATCCACTAAATTTCTTGGTCATTACAATCTTTTTCCCTGTTTTACAGGTCCCTGAACTTTCTGTATCAAGTGTTTCCTGAAAAATGGACAAACTTGAGTATGGGGCTGTCATCAAGTATGTGTACGACCTTTGCCTTCTTTGGGGTTGGTGACATGGGATGTTTCCATTGTTTTGACTGCTCCTTGGTCTCAGGCTGATAGTGATGGACCCAAGTCTCATCCATTGTCACAAATCAGCCCCATAGTCAAGTTTGTCCATTTTTCAGGAAACACGTGATACAGAAAGTTCAGGGACCTGTAAAACAGGGATAAAGATTGCTCTGACCAAGAAATTTAGTGGATTGGATTAAGATGTGTGAAAGATTTCATGGACCAGATTTGGTCTACATATCTTAATCCTTTCCATGTTAGGCTCAAAACTTTTCAGTCGCCCCTCGTATATACTGAGCTGTGTCAATGCTGAACTATTAAATTATCTGTCATTGTTTTTCATGCATCAAACATGGTCTTCATGATCTTCACTATTATCAAGCCAGGTAGACCCTGAAATTAAATTTACTCCAGCTTTTCAGAATGTAGACACATTCCAAAATGTATTATACATGTTTTATCATTTATTACTCCAGCTAACATTAGTCTAGCTGAATGGGTTTTTATGAGTTAAAGTAGAATGCATATTACAGCTATCTAATTTTAGATTGATGAATAACAAAACAGAACTTGTGGACTCTATAAAACATCACACTGAGGCTCTTCTAGGCCTTTCCCTCCTTAATCTGCCATCCATTTTTACATTTATTCCACAGTCATTCATTTTTGCACACTTTAGCTTTGTTAAATTCTGAAGCTTCTTAATATTAGAGTGTGAAGTTGTATTAACCACCAAGTAAATGACAGCGTTATGGCCCAATTTTAAGAAAGATAATATCGAATGAAGAAAATGCCAGAAGCAGGCAAACAGATAAGGATGTCCCTCCATGTTGTTGCTGTTTACTGTCATTATAAGCTGTCTGTACAGAATATCTAAAGTAAAACGGTAAGTTGTCTAAAAGACTAGCGTTAGTGTGACATGTTTTTTCTGTAGACACTAGATGGAGCCAAACATTTACTAATTGAAATGCTGACTGTTCTTTCCCTGAAACAGAGCTGATTGAGTAAAGTACGTAACAAACCTATTTGACAGTAAATTATGAATCGTAAACTAATACCTGTGATGTTTTAATGACCTTTTAGGGTTTTTTGATGATGCTAAGAGTGACTTCCAGCGGGTGTTGAAGCTCAACCCAGATTTTGAAGATGCCAAAGTGAGTCTGCAGCAGACACTTCTGGACCAGCAGCACAAGATGAACAGAGGATACTGAGGACTTAATCAACTACAGAGATATATTCTACTATTTATGATTATTTTATTTGTAAGGATCATGTACACTGTGTGGATATGACACTTTGATTTATTTGCCTCAGGTTGATCTTGCAGAAATGCATAATAGTACACTACCAGTCAAAAGTTTGGACTCACCTTTTCATTTAAGTGACATGAGATGGACCACAGATGGCCAATTAGTGCTCAGCATCACTGGGAACTCCTTCCAGACTGTTGGAAAACATTTCAGGTGACTACCTCATGAAGCTCATCGAGAGAATGTTAAGAATGTGTAAAGCAGTAATAAAAGCAAAATGTGGCTATTTTGAAAAATCTAAAACATGTTTTGAGTTATGTCACACTTTTTTTAAACTACATAATTCCAAATGTGTTTATTCGTAGTTTTGATGCCTTCAGTGAGAATCTACAATGTAAATAGTCATGAAAATAAAGAAAAACCTGGTGAGTCCAAACTTTTGACTTGTAGTGTATATGGAAATCCCTTTTATGAATAAATTCAAATTCATGTGAAAAATCAGCGGACTGATTGCAGAGGTTCACTTAAAATTAACTAAACATTTTGTGGAAACAAAATAAAGCAAATGAGAAAAAACATGCCAAAATACCCCAATTTACACGAAAATATTATTGCAGTTTATCAGCCCCGATTAAATACAAATAAGGATTTTTGAATACAAAGAAAAAAATGTATATAGAGCAGGGGTGCCAAACATGTGGCCTGAAGGGTCTGATGTGGCCCATGGGGTAAATTTATGAAATACAAAAATTACACTGACAGTATTGATCATTCATCCATTCTTTCATTTTCTGAACCCACTTTAACCTCACTAGGGTCATGGGGGTCGCTGGAGCCTATCCTAGCTACTATGGGCGAAGGTGGGGTACACCCTGGACATGTCACAGTCCTGACAGATAGAGACAAACAACCGATCACTCTCACATTCACACCTATGGGTGATTTTTAGATTAACCGATTGACTTATCAGTGCATGTCTTTGGATGGTGGGAGGAAGCTGGAGTACCTGGAGAGAACCCACGCAGACATGGGGAGAACACTGCACCACTGTGTCGCCCTTTATTAACAATCAATGGCGTCAGACTTGTTTTGATTCAGTGACCACATACAGCCAGATTTCATCTCAAGTGTGTCGGACCAGTAAAATAATAATGTCAGAACCTGTAAATAATAACTGCAAATTTTTCTTCTTGTTTTAGTGTAAAAAAGTAAGTGCCATGAAAATATTTACATTACAAAGTATCCTTAACTTGAATAACTTGAACTACCATGGACAACCTGACATTTCTTCAGAAAAATAAGTGCAATTTTAACAATATTATACCTGTGACTAATGTTTTGTACCTGTTTAGATCCACTGTGATCTCTTAAGTTGTAATGCACATGTGTAAATGGTAAACATATGCATATTAGGCCTTTTTCCATCAAAATACCAGGAAATTTTATTACCAGGAGCTTTTTTTTTAACCTGGGTAAAAAAGTTCCCAGTAATCTGTGTACTTTAAGTTTCCATTACACCCAAAGTTCAGGGTAATTTATTCAAATTTGGCTGATGACGTATGGAGGAGTGGTAAAAGAAATTGCAGTACACTTCATGTACACTCAGAAACTAAGCTCTGGTACAATAAAATTACACAGTACTTTAAGTGAGTGGTTTGGGTTTAATGTTTTGGTGGTTGTTGAATCTCTTAATTCAGGGGTGTCAAACTCATTTTAGTTCAGGGGCCACATCCTCCCAATATGATCTGCAGTGGGCCGGACCAGTAAATTAATAACATAATAATATATAAAAAATAATGCCAACTCCAAACATTTCAATGTGTTTTATTGTGAAAAAAGTAAAATTACATTATGGAAACGTTTAAGTCTATAAACTGTCCTTTTAAAAATGTGAATTACGTGAACAACAAGGAAAAAACTGAAATTTATTTGGAAAAATATGTGCAATTTTAACCATATTATGCCTCTGCATAATAACTTACAGATCGCAATGGATCTGCAAATGCACAAAATATTTTAGTAACGGGCAGAATATTTGTAAAATTGCACTTACATTTCTAGTTTGTCATATTTTTTGTGAAAGGCTAGTTTGTAAATGTACACATTTTCATGTAATTTCACAGAGGAAAAATTTGGAATTGTCTTTATTTGTAGGTCATTATGATAGTATTTCACTGATCTGACCCACTTGAGACTAAAGTAGGGCTTCATATGGGCCCTAAAGTAAAAGGATTGACTGTTAATATCTTGAGTGTAATTTTTGCATTTCACAAATTCATCCCAGGGGCCGGACTGGACCCTTTGGTTAAATGGCTAAATGATAACAGCCTCCAGCTGAACTCCAGCAAAACTGAGACCCTCATCATTGCCCCGGATAGTGCAATCCCAGGGATCAAACATCACCTTGGAGACCTGAGTTCCTCGGTAAAGACAAAACTGAGGAATCTGGGTGTCATCTTTGACCAGGACATGTCTTTAGAATTCTACTCCAAACACCTAGTCAAAAACTGTTTCTTCCACCTACGCAACATCTCCAAACTCAGATCAATGGTGTCCACAAATGAGCTCGAGATGATCGTTCACGCTTTTGTATCTTCTCGCTTAGACTACTGCAACAGCCTGTTTACATGCTTAAACAAGAAGGAGCTGGCCCGTCTACAGTTTGTCCAGAACTCTGCTGCCAGGCTCCTGACCCGCACAAACAGAAGAACCCACATCACTCCCATCCTTAAATCTCTCCACTGGCTCCCTGTTCTATATCGTCTTCATTTCAAAATTCTTGTGCTAACTTTCCGGGCTCTACATGGCCAGGCCCCTGCATACATTGCTTCCCTGATCCAGCCCTACAGCTCGACTCGTAGCTTGAGGTCTTCAGGACAGTACCTGCTGATGGTTCCACAGACCTGTTTTAGCACACGCGGTGACAGGTCTTTTAAAGCTGTGGCACCACGTCTATGGAATGACCTGCCTCTACACCTACGGTCCATGGACTCTGTAGAGAGCTTTAAGAAACACCTCAAAACCCTTCTGTTCAAAAAGGCTTTTTAGTCTCCCACCTGACCCAGGACCACCACAGACTGATTACACTCTATGTATTCATCATAACGTACTCCATGTGTCATCCCCCCCCCCCCCCCCCCAGTCTCTCTATATCTCTATCGCTCTCTCTTTTCTCCTCCTTTACTCTCTCTCTTTAACCCCAACTGGTCAAGGCAGACAGCCATCCTTCAGGAGTCTGGGTCTGCTCCAGGTTTCTGCCCGTTAAAGGGAAGTTTTTCCTCGCCACTGTCACCAATCACAAGTGTTTGCTCCTGAAGGATTCTGTTGGGTCTCTGTAAACTTAATTTGATTCTGATTTGAATTGATAAAGCACTTTGTGACTCTGTCTGTGAAAAGTGCTCTATAAATAAAATTTACTTTACTTTACTTACTTTGGTGGGCCAGATTTGGCACCCGGACCGCATGTTTGACACCTATGTCTTAATCCATCTGGAATACATTTTAAGTGAAGATAACCATCATTACATATCCTTAATTTCTTTTCAGAAATGGTAGAACATGTATTTTCAACCTCTCAGTCATTAAACTAAATCACATCTAACTTTAAATGTGATGGATGGTTCTTTTTTTTTTTTTTTTTTTTTTCTTTTATGGGCTCAGCTGGCTGACAGGCAGCTGTCTGTACCGATAAGGCAGCAGCCAACACCAACAGTACTCCCAGTACAGCTAGTTCTTTTTCATTTCTATTGTTTTATAAATATAGTCCAGGTTGATATTGGTAGATATTGTGAAAATTGCACTTATTTTTCTTAAGAAATTTCAGGTTGTTCATAGTTGTTCATATTATTCTGATTTTTTTAAAGGATAGTTTGTAGATGTAAACATTTTCACAACGTAATTTAACTTTTTTCACTCTAAAACATAGGGAAAAGGTTGGAGTTGATCTCATTTATAGGTTATTACATCAGTATTTTACAGGTCTGGCCCATTTGAGACCAAATTAAACTGTATGTGGTCCCTGAACTCAAATGGATTTGGAGGACACCCCTGATTTAAAGCCATGCAGTTATACAGAACATGTGAAATATAAGAGTCAGTGGTTATGGAGTTGAAGAGGTTTCAGCAGTTTTCAGTTTAATGCTACTGAAAGATCTACAGTTCTGAATGTCATCTGGTGGTGTTTCACTGAGTTATGGATTTCGCAGAGTGCCGACTACCCAAAGGCAGTGCAATAAAAGTCCACAGTTCAGTCTCTTATAGAACATATAGTCGTGAAAAAATTATTAAACCGCCCTTGTTTTCTTCAATTTCTTGTTCATTTTAATGCCTGGTACAACTAAAGGTACATTTGTTTGGCCAAATATAATGATAGCAACAAAAATAGCTCATAAGAGTTTAATTTCAGAGCTGATATCTATACATTTCCATGTTTTCTTGATAATAACCAAAATCACTTCAGTTCTTACATCAATATCTATGACATTGTACTGACAAAAACAGTGCTTTTAGACATTCCATGTTTTCTTTTCTGTCTGTTTTAGTCACATGATACACACAGGAGTTAGTACTTGATTGCATAACCATTGTTTTTGGTGACTTTTGATGGTCTAATAATTTTTTCCGCAGCTGTAGTGCTCTGCGTTTAACCCTTTCATGCACAGTGGTCACTACAGTGGACAGTTATTCTACAGCTGTTCTCTTGTATATTCATGGGTTTTGTTGTTTTAATTCCATATCAGCCAACACAGTGGACACTAATGCTTCATCTTAAACACTGACATTGAAAACATTACTGTAACTTTACTCATTTCATGGACATAATATGCCAAAAAAAAAAAAACTTTTGTTGTTAATCACAGTCTAATAACAATAACAAGGAACTGATTTACTCTTGAACATGTTGATTGGGTTTATCTAGAACAGCAGTGACTAGTATTAGAGTACACTACAAACAAAAAGTTAAGGATATTTCTTTTTTTTTTTTTTTTGGTCATTTTTGCCATTTGTAAATAAAACTACGTCTGGTCATTAAAAAAAAAAAAAAAGTTTTCAATTCAATTCACACAAAAAAAAGTAAAAAGTGTTGTGCAAGAATCCCAACTGAAAAAAATAGCCCAAAAATTAAAAATATCCATAACTTTTTGTTTGTAGTGTATGTTAAAATGTGAGAAAACATCAAATTAGCAGCATTTAATGTTTTTATTTCATACTTTTCACACTGTATATCAGTAAATACATGTTTCTTTGCTTCAAAAATGAAACACATGCTGTCCAGTTGAGTGGATATTTTTGTAACTCCATGAAAAATAGCTTCATTAAAAAAAAAATAATAATAATAATAATCACAGTGTTTTTTTTTTTAATGCCCAAAAAGGACAAAAAAAAAAATCTGGATTAATGTTCTCATCATTCATGCATGAAAGGGTTAATATTTAGAAATACATGGTCCTTTTTGATCACATCCTTGCAGCCCTGTTATCTTCCCCTAATCTCCACCAAGTGCCCAAACCTAACCCTAAATAACAGTAATGCATGTAGAATTTCTCAGAGATCTGACTAAGAAGTGTCACGTTTGGTTAAAACATTATACATTTGATATACACAGATTTAGAAATGTTAATACAAATGTTTTAGTCACATGATACACACAGGAGTTAGTACTTGATTACATAAACATTGTTTTTGATGACTTTTGATGGTCTAATAATTTTATCTGTAACTATATTCCTATAGACTCGGTGGCTGAACTTACAGTGTAACAGTGCACATACTGGAACGATACTCAGAGAATGGTATAATGTTGTTATTCGGTCTCAACGTGATCAGTTTTATTAAAAATGTAGGATAAAATGGACATACAACACAAAAAATTACCGCAAACAGCAGCATGGATGTAAATCAAATGATGGAAAAACAGCATAAAGACATCCCACTGTTTCATGTATGGATTTTTATGATCAAAGTATTGATTGCTACCATCCCGACTCTACCATCTGTAAAAAAAAAAAAAAAACACTTCAAATGCCTCATAAATGAAAGTATATCACTGTAAGTCTGTGAGCAGCCGGTGCAGACTAATCGACCCACACACAGCAGGTAAAGCAATGAGCCTTGGTTTTACTGTCAGTAATAAATGTTAGTGCTCCATTTTAAAGAGGCAGGGAGAACATTTGTGAATATAACCAAACAATGATCGAGTACAACTGGACAGTAATCACCAGCAGTGGAAAAATAAAGCATATGTTCGAAATTTAACCCGTAAAGACCCGGTGCTATTTTGGTGTCAGTTCACATATTAATTTTTCTCACTATTTAACCTTTCTTAAGTGATTTATCACCATTTACAGCGTGGGGAAGCAAAATTTACAATATTTTGAGGCAGGGATTGAAAGACAGTGTATGACCAATTAGTTTATTGAAAGTCATGAGAATTTATTTGCCACAAGAAAATTGACATAATAGAAAATGTTTTTATTCTATGTGTCCTCCTTCTTTCTCAATAACTGCCTTCACACGCTTCCTGAAACTTGCGCAAGTGTTCCTCAAATATTCGGGTGACAACTTCTCCCATTCTTCTTTAATAGTATCTTCCAGACTTTCTCGTAATAGTTTTGCTCATAGTCATTCTCTTCTTTCCATTATAAACAGTCTTTATGGACACTCCAACTATTTTTGAAATCTCCTTTGGTGTGACGAGTGCATTCAGCAAATCACACACTCTTTGACGTTTGCTTTCCTGATTACTCATATGGGCAAAAGTTTCTGAAAAGGTATGGATAATAGTGTTAGGTATGATTATGACATCAATATATGTTTGGTTTCAAAACAATGACGTAGTGCCTGCTGAGAAAAAACAACTAAATGTTCATTGTAAATTTTGCTTCCCCACCCTGTATTACAGTATTATCCTCTGTAATTTTGCATTTTTTTCAGCATAAATCATGTATTTTCCTATATTTAATTCACTAATCATGTAGATCACAGGTGTCAAACATGCGGCCCGGGGGCCAAATCTGGCCTGCGAGATGAATACGTGAAATGCAAAAATTACACTGAAGATATTAACAATCAATGGTGTCAAAATCATTTTAATTCAGGTTCCACGTACAGACACATACAGTCAAATTAGATTTCAAGTGGGTCAGAACCAGTAAAATATTATCATAATAACCTATAAATTATGACAACCCCAAATTCTGTCTTAGTTTTTTAGGTGTAAAAAATAGTAAAATTACATGAAAATGTTTACATTACCAAACTATACTTTTACAAAAAATGTGAATAACCTGAACAAATATGAACAAATGGAAATGTCTTAAGAAAAGTAAATGCAATTTTATCAATATTCTGCTGTTACTAAATGTTTTGTGTGATTGTAATGCACATGTGTAAATGATAAACTGAGGCATAATATTGTTAAAATTGCACTTGTTTTTCTTAAGATAATTCAAGTTGTTCATGTTATTCAGATTTTTAAGGAAACTTTGTAGATGTAAACCTGATCATAATATAATTTTACTTTTTTCACTGTTGCTATTTTACTGGTCCAGCCCACTTGAGATCAAATTGGGGGGAATGTGGCCCCTGAACTAAAATGAGTTTGACACCCCTGATGTAGATGTTCATAAAAGCTCAGATTAAAGTTATGGGTTATTATATCAGAAACAGAGAAACATGATAGTCACATGATACACACAGGAGTTAGTACTTGATTACATAAACATTGTTTTTGATGACTTTTGATGGTCTAATAATTTTATCCGTGGCTATATTCCTACAGACTCGGTGGCTGAACTTACATTGTAACGGTGCACATACTGTTACCATACTCAGAGAATGGTATAATGTTGATGTTCTGTCTCAATGTGATCAGTTTTATACTCAGTGCCAATGAAAACGCAACACTTGAAGATTCTTATATTTTTTTTTAAATCTATAGGATTTTTATTCCATAAGCTCTTTGGAATTAATCATAGGCCATTTCTATACAGTAAAAATAAAAAATCACATCCAAATTTGTTGACAAAAAATAAGGATAAAGAAAGAAAACTCAAGGACCCCCAAAACCAAAAGTCACAAAATTCAGTTCTAGAATTCAGTATGGAATATGACCTCCGTTTGCATTCATACAGGCTGTAATACGCCTTCTCATGGACCTCACAAGCCTTCTGATGTTGTCCTGGGGTATATTGACCCACTCTTCCTCCAGAGCCGTAACCAGTTCCTGTCTGTTCTGTGGAGCAGGAGTCCTAATGGCAACAAGCGGTCCCGGAGGTGCTGCAGCTCAATGTAGCGATCCTGCTGTGGCGTGGTCACACGTGCTCGTCCAGGGCGAGGTCCGTCTGCAGTTGAGCCAGTTTCTTCATGTCTCTGTTGCATCCTGACTATGGTGGACACATTGCATCCAAAACGGCGCGCCACCTGCCGAGCAGAGATTCCAGCCTCCAGGAGCCCCATAGCATGGCGTCTTTGGTCACGTGTCAGTCTAGGCATCGCTGAGTTATTGCAAATGATTTTGGTGCTTTTCAGCTTGTCTTTAGATACAGAACATGACCACTCCTTAACTGACCACAATTCCTTAAGTTGAGCAGTTCATTGTTGAGTAAATGAGAAAAACAAGTCTTATGAATGCAGACAAGTTCATTCAAGTGTGACAATAGCCCAACCCATCTCAGGTTGTTAAGAAATTGTCTGGGATTATCTTATACAGGTGAAACTTAAACATATTGATGCAGCTCAGGAACAATAAAACACATTCAAGTGTTGCGTTTTCATTGGCACTGAGTATGGTATAATGTGGGATAAAATGGACATACAACACAAAAAATCAGCACAAACAGCAACATGGATGTAAATCAAATGATGTGTATATCATCCATGTGGGGTTTTGGGTCAGGCATATTTTTTGAGATTCGGACCGGTTTACCTGCAGTTTGAATGTACAGGGTGTCCCATAAGTCTCCATACATAGGAGACATACAGGGGTTGGACAAAATAATGGAAACACCTTAAAACATCAACAAAATATAATTTAATATGGTGTAGGTCCGCCTTTTGCGGCAATTACAGCCTCAATTCTCCGAGGTATTGATTCATACAACTTGTGAATTGTTTCCCAAAGGAATTTTAAGCCATTCTTCAGTTAGAATACCCTCCAACTCTTTTAGAGACGATGGCGGTGGAAATCGACGTCTTACTTGAATCTCTAAAACTGACCATAAATGCTCAATAATGTTGAGGTCTGGGGACTGTGTCGGCCATACGAGATGCTCAACTTCATTAGAATGTTCCTCATGCCATTCTTTAACAATTCTAGCTGTATGGATTGGGGCATTATCATCTTGAGGTGAAGGTGTTTCCATTATTTTGTCCAACCCCTGTAATGCATTCCATATATATGTCGAGGCCCAAAACGGAATCTGGCCCGATTCAGAATCGGGCCGGCCCAGAATGGAATTCTATTCTAGGCCGGCCTAGAATGGAATCCTGCTGCTATAATGTTATTTTTATACCATGTTTAATGCAAATGATCCATAATTCCATAATTTGTCATAATTTTACATTTTCAGTCTTACATACCTTGAGTAACTATTGTCAATTTCAGTCGATTTCACTGTACCATATATTGGTGGGGAGTACCACTAGGTTCTATTTGTAAATAAAGTGTATTATAGTTTACAATTAAAATGTTGTTTGTTTCATTTTTTTCACATATCTGCAAATTCTATGTATTGATTTTTGTAATAATTTAGATCATTTGCATTAAACATGGTATAAAAATAACATTATAGCAGCAGGATTCCATTCTAGGCCGGCCTAGAATAGAATTCCATTCTGGGCCGGCCCGATTCTGAATCGGGCCAGATTCCGTTTTGGGCCTCGACATATATATGGTTCTAACATGTATTTCTTTATATTTCTTCTTTATAGTTCTTCAGCAGTGGAGGACACGCATTGAAATGTGTTCCCGACAAAATGGCAGTCATATAGAGCATATTATATAAATAAAAATGGTTTATGTCAAGAAACGTTTATTTTTCCTATGTATGGAGACTTATGGGACACCCTGTAGTGCATGTGTGTGAACTGTGCTACAAACCAACCTGCCTTACCTAGTGTGAAAGTGGTGGAGGATCACTGATGTGGCTCACCTGTGCAGGCTCATTTCACTCATATAAATCAGCTGTGGGCTCTGGGCTAAAGCACCAGCCCCTACACTTCAGCTGGTTTGTTGGTGGGGGTTTGCAGGGTTTGAGTGGTGATATTGTTCTGGATCTCTGTGAGTTCTGTTTGGCTGCTTTCCGACTGCACTATGCAGAGCCTTGAGAACATGTAAGTATATTTAGCTTTTTTTTTTTTTTTTTTTTTAAATGTGTGTGTATATGTTTGAGCTTCCTGCCTGCGTATCTGTAATGTGTAAACTTGTCTGTTGAAGTTTATTATGGAACTTGATGGCTGCAGTAATCATCATAAGTCAAGCAAAGCCAAAAGGTCTTTATTCATCGAAAAGTAAGACTGAATCCACATGACTTTATTTAACTTTAGCAGTCTGAGTGTTTGCAGTCTGCTTCAGCTGGGTTTCCTCTCACCAGGCAGCAGCGGTGTAAGGTCCGACTGTGCAGGTAATCTCATGAGGCTGTCGTTGGACAAGGCCCTGGCACTGGGGAACCAGCTGGAGGTGGAAGCAGTCAGTGAGTATGAAATCTGCAGATAAATGACAAACAGACCGCTCCGTTACTGAGGACAGATGTGAACCCTGCTGTGTGGGCTCTTGTTCCAGATGACACCCAGCACATTCAGATAACACCTGCTTTGGCTGCTCAGTGTGGATACAGCATGGAGTCTGATCCATGGGGCAACACCAGGATCTACACATCTCTAATGGGCTGTTATGTGGACAACAAAGTATGTAGTTTGTGTGTTTACGTAGTGTCTGTCTACTTTTTTTTAAACCCTCCGGTATCCTATCCAGTAAGGCCCTTACCAGGCACCAAGTGTGCCTTTTTGGCACGCTTATGGAATAATGTAGAAAAATTTTCATACAGTTTGTTTTTAATTCTTTTACACTTTTTTCTATTTCATCAGCTTGAGCCGTAAATAAAAATACCAAATACTCAATAATTATCACATTTTTTAACCCTTTAAATGCTGTTTGTAATGTAAACAAACCTTTTTTTTTTTTTTTTTTTGATGCAAAAAAAACAAATTTTTTTCCAATATACTACATAAAAATTGGATCACACATTATTTGATTTTTTTTTTTTAATTTTTTTTTTTTTTTTCTTTCATCCTGGCATATGTCAGTGACTAACTCCAACATCGGTTAATTTGCATTATTATTTTTGGCGCTAGGTCAAACGTTCAAAAATACTAGCATCTGTCACCAAGTGTGCATAAAATGCACACCTATAAATCAAAATTTTAAATATTATATATTGATTTATTTTTCTGCTCTAATTTGATTTTATTTTTGTAAATTAAGGTCAGCCCTGATCATACATATCAAATGGAAGAAATGGTGCATTTTAGGCACATTTGGGAGACAGATGCTAGTCTTATAATTTTCTTTTGTTTACAATGTAGAAATTTTAGTTGGTGGCCAGAATTTTAAAGATCATGCACAAATGAACAACTTTTGAATTCTAACCTTATTTAAATTGTGAAAAATAATATGAAGTTTTTTTTTAACACGAAGTGCAAAGTGTGCCTTTAACATAAAAAAAAAAAAAAAAAAAAAAAAAAAAAAACAACTGCACAATAATGCAAGTTTCCTAAATGGAAACTTGGGAAGGTGAAAATAAAGTAAAATTAAACCATAAAAATAATAAATGGAAATGGGGCACCTCACTCTTGTTTTTAGCAAATGGTAACTTTTTAGAGCCATAGTTTTTAATAAGGGGGTTTTAAGAAGAGAAAATAATTAAATGAGCTATGGAATCTACTTGTCTTTTGGGAGACTTTACTGCAGACAAAACAAATTCCACATGAGGAGTCCATAAATGTACAAAGTCTATGCTTATGACTCATGAGTATCACTCCCAACTGCTTCATATTTTCTTTTCTTTTTTTTTTTTTTTTTTTTTAAGGATGATACAACATTTACTGTCGGTCTGACACTTCGAATGTACAGCCAAGCTTCATCAGAGATGGTTTCTCATGACGTGTCTCAGACGTGTAGCTATTCTCGTTGGGCCTCCAGAGAAATTCTCTGCGACAGGAATTATATGGAGGTGGGTCTTTTTACATACTATGGATAGTTTGTGTCACTAAATAAAAATAAATAAATAAATAAATAAATAAATAAAATCAAATCTGTACTATAATTGTTGTTTTTAGGTGTCGCAGTACATGGCAGCACCTGACAAACGCAGTGAACATCAGAGGCCACTTATGGACATCAAACAGGTACTTATTTTTCAAGTGTAATCTGAATGATGAAATGCATTAACGCTGGTGTTCTTAATATCAGTTATCAATATTTTTGTAGGTGAAAATGGTTCAACACTACACTTGTCTTGAGCCTTCTCACTCTGATGTAGACTATTGTATATAGTGGAAAAGTTTTCGGACAGCCTTAACCCATAAAGACCCAAACATCCATCACTGACCAAAACCATCTACTGATCTACACTGTTTAATATGTGTTGATCCACTTATTCTATCAATCCATGTAAATAATTGGTGTAAAATGCAGTTTATCATCTTTTCATGGTCATCAGATATGACCTATTTGGATGTTTAGAGGCGCTGTAGTTACCATGGAAACACCATCATCATCTACAACATTGATTCAAACCCATAGAGTTGGATCAGTGACAGTTGGAGACACCGGGTTTACGTTCAGTTCATAATAGATTTTACTGAGTCACTTTTTCTACAGTTTTGTCAGTTTTTAACATAATCTTCTTCAAATTTAATCTGAGCTTTTGTGAATATTTTGGTGATCAGTGACTTAAATATAAGGAAGTACCTGATTTATACTGATAAAATACAGAGGATAATATTAGAATAAATTGAGATAAATCACTCAGGAAGGGTTAGATATAAAGATTTCAATTAGGAACTACCATAAAAGTAGCACAGGGTTTTTAATGGGTTAAAAATTCTACACAGCCTCAAACATTACCGTGAATTTTTTTTGTATTTCTAAAGGTTTGGCTGCATCAGACAGGCACAAACAAATGTAATTAAAAAAAAAGCAAGGTAAATTCTTGACATTTTCAACATGCATTTAACTTTCTTGCTAAAATGTCCAGTTTTGACTTTGACAGAGCATGTGGGTTTTGACAGTGGTACTATATATATATATATATATATATATATATATATATATATATATATATATATATATATATATATATATATATATATATATATATATATATATATATATATATATATATATATATATATATATATAAACAACACACCTGACGTGGGACTGAAGCCATTATCTGTTTGGAACCAGTGGATTGACAAAACACTGCCTGAGGTGGTCTTTTTATCAGTTCGGATCTGAACCAAGGTTATTATCATTAATGAAAACTAGAATTATAAAAGCATTTTCATTAACTGAAATGAATAAAAACTATAATACAAAAAAACCCATAACTAACTGAAACTGTATTGCGTGCTTACAAAACTAACTGAAACGTGTAAAAATTCTGGATAAAATTCCCTTCGTTTTCGTCTTTGTCAACATCAGATTGATACAAAATCAATTTATTTTAACTGCTGGCATCATATGATATTTAACAGTCACTTGTGGTTATCAGTCGTCTTCTGGTCCCCACTCTACCTGGAAACATGGAGACTAAAGTTGGGAGAAAGCAGCCGAGTCCTGTCTGGGATTTATTTGAATACAACTGAGAAGAAGAGAAAAGGTTTTTTTTTTTTTTTTTTTTTTTTTTTAAAAACCTAAATTTAAGCATTTAGAAAAGAACGAAAACTAAAAAAAAACAGCAAACCTGCTCTAAAAACTAATTAAAACTAACTGAATTAGAGAAGCCAAAACTAAACTATAATGAAAAATCCAGAACTATTATAACCTTGATCTGAACTAAAATGTAAAAATCATGATAATGGAACAAGTCTAGACATGTGAGACTGTTTCTGCAATGCTTTTTTTTTTTTATTTTTTATTTTTTATTTTATTTTTTTTATAGTGAGAATCCTCCAGTCAGATCCTCCTACTTCTGTGTAGGTGTGTTTGACTGGATATCCCTGAACTCCTCTTATCACACATCCACCCCCCCCCCTCCCCCATCAACCTCTTGCCAACTTCATAGCTCTGCTCAAAGTCATACAGTGAGTGGACTTGGACTAAGAGCAGGACACAGTTAAACTTTAAAGACGTGTCAAAGGTCGACACTATTCCCGGTTCATGTTAAAATTTTTATTTGAGTTGAAGTTCCCTTGGACTGATTTGCACAGACTTCCATCTCTAAATGAGGCAAATGTGATGTGAAATTGTACTAAATGTACTGACATCTCCTGTCATATTATATCTCTCACTTCTGTAGCTGTGTATAAAATATTAATGGATAATAGAGGATATTTTTTTTTTTTTTTTTTTTTTTTTTTGTAGAGGAGACCTGCTCTACATAAAAATGGACAATCTGATATAAATACCCACACTTGTTTTCTGTCACCACAGGGCTCTGCAACACCTGGCATCTGGAAACTGACATTCCACACCCCGGGATCAGTGGTGCCGATGGTGCTGGGAGAAGCTGAGCAGAACGGCTACAGTGCCAGGATCACCTCCAAGCGTCTGGTCGTGCGAAGTCCGTACAGCACATCAGAGACATACCAGTATCCCGACGGTGTAAGAAACGACCCCCCCTCCTCTATGCTCCACTGTTTCCCCTCCTCATACTGACTTTAAACACTCCTCAGGTGGCTAAAATACCCATGGAAATGTTCAAGGTGAGCGTTTACTACAATGCACCACATGGATTGAGTGTTGTGGACATGGCAGCTGCATGTCCTACAGGTGAGACGCACACCGACTCTTGTATGTCACATGTACACTGCCCCGGCCAAAAAAATAGGCACACATGCAATATTTGACTGCACCACCTTTTGGTTTTGATTACAAGAGGCATCCACTGTGATATCAGGGTATTCAAGCGTAGCCGTTGTTTCTTTTTAGTGTTTGTTTCTTTTCCAATGTCTCGTATTATGTTTGTCTGAAATAAACTAAACAAACAAATGCTTTTTTTTTTTTGCCACATAATGCTTACATACTGTCATAATATTATTTCCATCCATAGTCACATTAATTTTTGATTACTGATGATTGAGAATTGGATCGTTGCATCAAGTCTTAATCACATCCCAAATTTATTTCTTATTTATTAGTTTATTATATTGTGGACAATCCCAAAGAATAACCTGTATAAATAACAGTAAAAAGGGCAGCTTTAGCCAACTTGGCTAGTATCCTGCCATAGTTCCCAGCCTGATGACAATAGGCACCCTAAAAAAACAAAACAATAATATTACAGCACATCAGTTAAAAAGAGTTAACACAGATAAAAGAACAGTGAAGCATCAGTACAATCATACAGAGACAGCACATATAATCCAAACATACAAAAGCAGCACATATAGTATAATCACACACAATTCATCAGGACGTAATCACAGACGGGGATGTAAACGGGCATCACACATGGACAGACAGCATCCATGATCATGACACAAATGACACAGAGCCATAGGTTAATGTGTACAGGTGTAGTTGATATTAGAAAATTGAAGTTGATATTAGTCTGGACTCTATGGAGGCTAATCCATGTGTGGAAAATGATGTCTCATCCTGATGACCCTGATCAATCTTTTTCTCGTTTAAGAAATGAGAGGCTACTTAACGGATCAGTTGGAGTTAAATAACCTGTTGCAGCTGAAACATTAACCACTGCGTTACTTGCCCATGGAAGGATCTGAACTATTTGCTTAATTAAATCAGGCAGTCACTTTTTTATTTTTATTTTTTTTTGGTCCAGGCTGTTTATTTAACTCTAATTGCAGCAAGTAGCCTCTAATTTCTTGAATGTCAAAAAAGTGGACAATGCCAGAATTGATCAGGATCACAATCGGGCTTGTGACAGAATGAGACAACATTTTCACGAGTGCTTCTGTGAAACTGGTTCCAAAAACAGAACATGGGGGCTAAAAACTCAAACTAGATGTAGACTAGTGTTATGAAGCAAGTTTTGAAGCACTTTGGGTCTATTTTAAAAAATAAATATTTGCTGAGATGATAAACTGTTTTTCAGAAAACAGGTTTTTTTTTGTTTTTTTGGCGGGGGTTTTTGTACAAAAGTCTGCATGCAACATGGTAAAAAGGACATGACAATCGAATGCTCTTTTTAAGAATAACTTTTTATTCTTTCACAGGTAGATTTTTGGGAATTGAACTAATTATGCAAGGCAGAATGTTCCCAAAAAAATGACCACTGTCGCAAAATCACTCACGGTTTATGTGTTTAAATGGGCAGGTTCTGCATGTAACGCACGTGGACACGATGGGTTACGCACAAAACATGGAATGAGACTGATTCATGAAAAACCCACATCTCTGGATTAGAAAAACCACAATGATCAACAAATTTAAGTGTCTCTATTTATAGCGCTATATAAGACCATTTACAGCCATGTTTTCCAGATCAAATGCACTGACACCTATAGGTAGCTTTTCCTGTCCTATTTTTGGCCCCAGTATTTTTTATTAAATTCATTTAGGGATGGCTCGGGGCAAGAGTATAATTTATATATTGTTTTTTTGTGCATCTATCTGAAGGTCAAGGTAAACTTTATTATCCCTGAGTCATCATTAGGTACATCCTGGGGGGAAACTAAACTAAATTTCTTTTTTTATTGCATCTAAAAAGATGGCAAAGTGCCAGACACCAAAATGAATCCAATTTCATAGACACTGGGTCCACTTGGATTAACCACCATGAAGTCCAGACTATTGATGATGGAGAATCTACATCAAGTCTTGATCACATCCTAAATTAATGCAACTGTGGATGGAAAAAATGTTATGAATCTCATTGTGACACTGCATGATTTTACACCGCCCCATATAAGAGTCACACAAGCAATATTTCACCGCACCACCTTTGGTTTTGATTACAGGAGACATTCACTGTATGTAATATTTTGGACCAACACATGTTTTCCATCCGTCATAGGTGGCGTCCTCTTTAATGAGGATTTAATCTCTTGGTACGTGCCCCGCAGCGTCACACCCCTGTTGGATGGGGCCGTTAAAATCATTGAGGTGCACATGGGCATCAACGGGCAGAGGCTGGACAAATCTCAAATGACTGTACACGGGTACACCCTATCCCAAACCGAATTTCATATTATCGCTGAAATGCGTGTAGGTTCGCCTGATGGCTATTACAAGGTGAGGTGAGCTGGGGGGAGGGGGGGGACGACGACGACTGAGATTTAAAATGCAAAAACTTGGTCACTAGCCCATTTGCATGTTTTATTGAAATGTTATGAATAATTGCAGAGCCATGCCCTAGATTACCAGTACCACATCACCTACACTATAGAGCCAATGCTGGAGGTTTTGTGGAAATCAGTGAAGACCCAAGAAGATACTAGATACAAAATTCTGTTCCCCATCACCACCCCTGCCATGCCTGGACTGAACCAAATCTCCAACAGTGAGCTCTGTTTGTAGTTAAAAAATAAATAAATGGAGAATCTAGAGTCTCTCAAAGTGGTGTGAACTTAACATTTTGCTTCTCTCCAGATGCAGTCCCAGAGGACAGGGTGTTTGACGTTCACATGTGGAACTTCCTTTACGACGTGGAGCTGGTGAACATCACGTTTTCCTCCGGTGTTTTCACTGTGGAGGAGTGCAACGCCATGGGCTTCGCAGTCCAGGACCACAGGTTTCCCAATGGGACCAAGAGCTTCTCTCTGAAAGTGCCTTTCGATGCTGCCGTGGTCCTGAAACATGTATGTGGAATCCACTCAAAATGACATGTCAGCTGTCACACTGTTGGCTCTACCATGAACTGGTTTTTAGTGACATGGAGGTTCTTCTGTCTGCAGAATACTGGACCCTTGGTCACAAACTACGTCCTCTCTGCGGTCTTTGGCTTCATCATCATGCCTGAGTACACTCCTTTTGCTCAGCCAGTGGAGATGCAGGTGTCTTTGCAAGACGTCGGTGAGTTTTCTCACCACCTGCGTAATAGCTATTCTAGAGCTGTCTTGCTAAATTTGTTTGCCTTTTCATGTTATGTAGAACATAACAACACTTTACACAAGTGGTTCCCAACCTTTTTTGGCTCATGACCCCATTTTAACATCACACATTTCTGGCGACCCCAGAAAATCAGAACATACTTTTTTTGTTTTTTTTTTGTTTTTTGCTAAAATTAATTTGTTTTTGATCATGTAGTAGTTTGCTATACTATGTTGCAAATAAACATTAATTTTAGATGACATTTAGTCTATATAATGTATATTATTATGGATGGAAGCAGAAAAGCCAGGTGTAGATTACTGCACAAAGTGAGAATTGTATTTCCCTTGGTCAGGATATGTACAGTCAGTCCAGCTTGGATTTCCAAGGCTGACAATTAATACTGAACAAAAAATAACTCAAACTATGAATTATGAAAGAGCTGCAGCGTCTGAAACTGACCACAATGAACATTTGACAGATAAACAGAACCACAGTGCTTCAGTTTCAGCTTCAGTTTGTCATGTCTATGTATTATGATTGTCTCTCTCACCATATTTTTCAATAATAATATTTTATTTTTTTATTACCAGATATTTCAGGCAACCCCATTTGAATTCCAGGTGACCCCACATGGGGTTCCGACCCCAAGGTTGAAATCACAGCTGTATGCCCTTCCTCTTGTGTTTGGGTCAGCACCAATCCATTTTTTGATTTTAAATGCATAAAAGAACCATAAAATTAGTTTATTGCATCACAGCTTTTCTGTCAGGAGCCTCTATTTCAACAAAATACACAAACTAAAAAAGCACTCGGAAAGCGCAGAGGCAGATCAGCCCCCGCCCCCCATCACCACCAAAATTTAATCATTTGTTCCTTGTGCCAGTAACAATTCCTGAAAATTTCATCCAAATCCATCCATCACTTTGAGTTATCTTGCGAGCAGACAAAGAAAACATAACCTCTGCTGTTCCTTGGCGGGGGAAAAATGTTTCCACTAAATTCTGAAATGCTCTGGTTGAAGTTATGACCTTTGTGTTAGGATCTGTTTCGACCCAGTTATTAAAATAAGATTTATAAAGCAATAATTAAAGCCAAAACTGAAATCTTAAGTGCACTGTCAGCCAGCTCCTCTCCCAATCACGTGAGCTTTTGGGATTCTCATTTTGCCTTTTTTTTCCCAGTTTACCTGCACAAAAACAAAATGAGCAAAGACGTGCATGACCAGACGTGTGAGGTCAGTTCAGTATAGAGTTGGTGCACATTGCAGGGTATACTGACAAAAAACAGCCCAGAGGCTCACACCAAAAATATTAAAAGCAATATTTTCATGGATAAGGAAGCCTAATAAGGTAACCAAGAGATGAGAAACAAATTGGATGATTGTTTTTAGAGCTGATTTAAGACGTGGGTCAAAACCAACTGTTAACATACAAGATGGTAACAGAAAGCTAACACAAGAGGAAGGATACACGGTGGCAAATGCATCTAAAACTCTACTTTAATGCCATTTTCTTTACCCTCAGTTCTACCCACGGTCACTGGTGTCTGTGACCAGGGTCATTTTCACATCACTGTGAAATATGGGAATCAAGGCGCCAGCTTTGACGCATTCATGACCATAGCTGGACCTCGGCAGATTATCCCAGAAATAGCTGAGGCGTACAAACTGCAGGGAAACGCGACACATTTCAGCTTCTCGGTCCCATACGACTCCCCGGACACAGCTTTCGAGGTACAATAATATCCAGACTATGCAATATCTGTCCTTTAGTCCTCATCGGTGGATAATATCACCTTTTTCTTGCAGTTCCTTAACTCTGATTCAGTCAGAGCCAGACTCGACGTACTTCTGTGGGATTCGCACAATGAGTGGGTGCTTGGTGACCTGCACTTGGCCTGCAGTTTCCCCTTGGTGACGACTCGTAAGATGAAAAAACAGAGCTTTGTGGCGGTTCAGGCAGACGCTGAGTCGACTCTAAACGCAAGAACATTCCTATCACATTCAGGATTTTTTTTTTTTTTTTTTTTTCTGTGGGACATAAATTTGGATTTCTGGGGAAATTATAGTCCAACAATGAGCTAAAACAGTGCTTTGCGTCATATCCCAGTAGAGGAGCAATTTTCTTTAAGAGTGAGATTATTTGCACAATTTAAGAATATTAAGTCTCTTTAATGGCTTCTTGTTGCTTGTAATAAGCATAGTTGGCTTTAGTTTCTGGCACATTTTTCAGTGGCTGGATATTTGCATCTACTTCTGTGGTTTCAGGGACTGTTCCAAAGCATCACTTAAGCAGTCGCTGCCAAACACGAATCCATGTCATTCTGTTTAAGTGGGAACTGACGCAAGTGTGCTGCCTGAACCTTTTTTTTTTTTTTTTTTTTTTTTCCCCCCCTCTTGCTGTTGTGGTCAAGGCCAGCATTCTAATCTCATTGTCTTCCTTCAGAGTGTCACCCCAACGGAACAATGTCTGCTCTGGCTGTGAAGGTAGACTCGACTCCCAACCTCGTCCCCAGTTGGCTGACACTCCGGGACATGTCCTGCAAACCAGTTTTCAGTGACGACCGTTTTGCGTATTTTTATTTTGGTGTAGATTCCTGCGGGACCACCAGAACGGTACGTTTACTTTGAAGGACTGATATTTTGCTTTTTTTTTTAAATGGAAATTATGTAGACCACAGGGAAATATTCTAAAATTCATAAACTGTAAATGGGTCTGAATTCCTCATTAAACTCCACAGGTCCATCTTCAACTCTATTTCTGAGTCATGACACCAGAAAGGTCATTAAGTGTTGGCCCTTTAAATGCAAATGAGCAATTTCAGGCCCCGCCCCCTCTAGGTTGTTGGCTGTGCTTTCTGTCCCATTCAACAAACTGAATATTTTAGGTAAACTGTTAGAAGTTTGGACATATTTTCTTTTTTTACTACAACCGCTGCTGCTCAAACAACTATTGAGAAATATTCATCAGAAGTCTTGATCTTATATGTGCAAATATTGTGATGTAACTAGTTATAGATGTAACAAATTGAGAAAGAATTAAAACGAGTTGTAGAAATCCACTTGCATTTTGCTAAAATGAATATAAAGATAGCTTTGCAGCACCTGGAGGGTTCAAATTCAAACTTTTTGAACTATTATGGTCCCCAAATACACAAACAAATGTACCAAAGACTAATAAAAGTGGGTTTAGCAAAATGACTCCTTTAATCAAAGTCGCATTAAAGCACAGTACTCTTAATTGGAATGATGCTTGTCTTTTTAGTTTTTCGACGACCGCATGCTCTATGAGAATGAGATCAGGCCGCATTATCACAACACAGGGAAGGCCTACTCATCTCCAGCTGATCCTGAATACAAGTAAGACTTACCAGTTAAACTTAATTCATTGATGAGGAGTAAGCAAATGGAATCTTTCTAATTTCCCTCTTCTGCAGACAGACTATTTCCTGCTACTACAAAGTAGATCAGAGTCAAACAGTTGCTTTTGGCTACAAGAAAAG
This sequence comes from Sphaeramia orbicularis, assembly GCF_902148855.1. Classification (NCBI taxonomy): domain Eukaryota; kingdom Metazoa; phylum Chordata; class Actinopteri; order Kurtiformes; family Apogonidae; genus Sphaeramia; species Sphaeramia orbicularis. The sequence goes on along the minus strand of NC_043979.1, from coordinate 34,463,749 downwards.
CAACCAACCAGCAGCAGAGATCGGGACAGGACAGCTGATGGTGCAAATGAGGATCGCCAAAGGTGATGTGATGGACTAAGTCAGGGGTGTCAAATTCATTTTAGTTCGGGGGCCACATTCAGCTAAATTTGATCTGAAGTGGGTCGAACCAGTAAAATAATAATATAATGTATAAATAATGTCAACTCCAGACTTTTCTGTGTGTTAGAGTGGGAAAAAAAATGACATCATGAAAAGGTTTACATCTACAAACTATCATTTCAAAATATGTGAATAACATCAACAAACTGAAAAAAATAATTGTAATTTGAACAATATTCTGTCTCAGTTCATTACTTACACATGTACACTATAACTTACAGATCACACTGGACCTACAAATACACACATTTAGTAACAGGCAGAATATTGTTGAATTGTACTTCTCAAGACATTTCAGGTTGTTTATATTTGTTCAGGTTATTCACTTTTTTTTTTGTGTAAATACATGAAAAAATTTACATTTAGAAACAGAAAAAATTGGAGTCATTATTTGTTATTATGATAGTATTTTACTGAATCCTGCCCACTTGAGATTGAATTGGTCTGAATGTGGAACCTGAACTAAAAGGGTTGTTAACCCTGTCATGCATGAATTATAATATCCTTACCCAATATATTTTTCCTGAGTGTTTTTATTCCTTTTTAGGCATGAAAAAAACAATGCAATTGAGGGGTTTTTTTTTTTGTTAAGAAGTTAGAAAAATGGCCACTCTATGTATTTAATTTTTGAAGCAAAGAAACATGTATTTGAAACCTAATACAGGGTGGGGAAGCAAAATTTACAATGAACATTTAGCTGTTTTTTCTCAGCAGGCACTACGTCAATTGTTTTGAAACCAAACATATGTTGATGTCATAATCATACCTAACACTATTATCCATACCTTTTCAGAAACTTTTGCCCATATGAGTAATCAGGAAAGCAAACGTCAAAGAGTGTGCGATTTGCTGAAAGCACTCGTCACACCAAAGGAGATTTCAAAAATAGTTGGAGTGTCCATAAAGACTGTTTATAATGGAAAGAAGAGAATGACTATGAGCAAAACTATTACGAGAAAGTCTGGAAGTGGAGGAAGCAACAAAAAACGTACCAAAGCTTTTATTAAAGCTCTCAAATCCAAAATCCTAAAGGATCCAACCAAATCCATGAGAAAAATGGCAATTGAACTTGAGGTAGACAACAAGACCGTTAGAAATGCAGTAAAATATGATTTGAAGATTTAAATTCTCATGACTTTGAATAAACTAATTGGTCATACACTGTCTTTCAATCCCTGCCTCAAAATATTGTAAATTTTGCTTCCCCACCGTGTATCAGAAAGTGATATGGAAAACTATGCAATAAAAACATTTTTAATGGTGCTAATCAGATGTTCTCACAATTTAACACACTCTAATACTAGTTCAATTCATTTCATGGAGGTAATATGCAAAAAAAACCTGTTACAATCTAATAACAATTGGCAATTGATTTACAGTAAAAAAAAAAGTCACTGCAGATCAGGTTTATCAAGAACAGCAATGTTACAGTAATGGTATGTGAGTGTATGGGATGATACATAAGTGTCCACTGTGTTGGCTGAAATGCAAATAAACCAACAAAACTCATGAATATACAGGAGAACAGCTGTAGAATAACTGTCCACTGTAGTGACCACTGTGCATGAAAGGGTTAATATCTTAGTGTAATTTTTGTATTTCACAAATTCATCCCAAGGACCGGGCCGGATTTGGCCCCCGGGCCGCATGTTTGACACCTGTGGACTAAATGAACGTGACACTGCTAAGTTTAGGTGTGACCCAATATTAGGAGGTCGTGGATGAAGCGATAGAGGGAATAACTCCACAGAAAAAATTTTATTATCCGTCCACCACTCTCAGTACTTCGAACTCGCCCTGTCACATGACCTCTCCCTCACAGTATCCTTCTGCCAACCCATGACAATAGTCCCAATAACAGAAACGATATAGACCCAGTGAAATTATACAAATAAAACTAACAAAGCAAAACTAAACTGTCTTACATGAACACTTTTTAATTAGGAGCCCATATGCTCTGGATATGTAGTTTTCTCAAATGAACTCTTCTTATAGATGTGTCTTACGAGTCCTTCCACGCGGCAGAAGATTATCCAGTCACTAAATACTTGAAGGAGCCCGTGTACTTCGAGGTGGAGCTGATGCACTCTGTCGATCAACATCTGGAGCTCATTTTGATGAACTGTTGGGCCACTCTGGAGCAAGACAGGACGTCCCTGCCCAGCTGGGACATCATTATTAATGGGTAAGTAGAGAGAAAGGAAAGATCCCTTTTCAGTCATGTTGTAAGAGTATTAAAAAAAAAATAAAAAAAATACAGTGGCCTGAATTATTGATCAGATTGTTTAGCCCAAAAAATGTTTACTTTCATATTCTACAAGCATGGAATGTACATTTTAGATGTTTTATAAAGCAGAACTAGATTGGATTCAGTTCAAATGTTGGATGTGACAAATCCACGTTTTTCATTGACCTTTAGAGCAGTGGTTCCAACCTTTTTTTTTTTCTCTTTTTTTTGGCTAATGATCCCATTTTAATATCACACATTTCTGGCGACCCCAGATATTCAAAATAGACTTTTTTTTTTTTTTTTTAACTAGAATTAATTTGTTTTTGATCATGTAATAGTTTGCTATACTATGTTGCAAATAAATGTTAATTTTAGATGACATTTAAGCTATATAATGTATATTATTATTATGGACGGAGGCAGTAAATCCAGGTGTAGATTACTGTACAAAGTGAGAATTGGATTTTCCTTGGTCAGGATATGTACAGTCAGTCCAGCTTGGATTTACAAGGCTGACAATTGATATTGAACAAACAAGAACTCAAACTACGAATTATGAAAGAGCTGCAGCACCTTAACCCTTTCATGCATGAATTATGACAACCTTAGTCGAGATTTTTGTCCTGAGTGTTTTTATTCCTCTTTTTAAATCAAATGTATTTATTGATTTTTCTGGTGTGAAGGAAAATATACAATATTAGTTCAACTGAAGACGTTTTTCGACACAGGAAACAAACATCAGACTCCCAACAACCAAAACAAGACAGAAAAAAACTAGAAGCACTCGGAGAACGCAGACCTCCGCCAAGGCTGATCAGTGACCCCCCCTGTGGGCCCCCCCACCCCCGATCACCACCAAAATTTAATCATTTCTTCCTTATCCCATTTCCAACAAACCCTGAAAATTTCATCCAAATCTGTCCATAACTTTTTGCGTTATGTTGCACACTAACGGACAGACAAACAAACAAACCCTGGCAAAAACATAACCTCCTTGGCGGAGGTAAAAATCCTGTTTAGACATGAAAACAATGCGATGGAAATTTATTTGATGAACCTATTTTTCATGGAGTTACAAAAATGTCCACTCAGCTGGACACCATGTGTTTAATTTCTGAAGCAAAGAAACATGTATTTAAGACGCAATATCAGAAAGTGATAAACTGTGTGAAATCTATGAAATAAAACATATTTAATGCAGCTAATCTGACGTTTCCTCACATTTTAACATACTCTTAACACTATTACTCACTTCATAGAGATAATATACTAAAAAAAACTTTTTGTTTATGAAAACTGTTCATTACAGTCTAATAACAACTAGCAACTGATTTGCACTCAAACATGTTGGTGCAGATCAGGTTTATCAAGAACATCAAAGTTACAGTAACGGTATGAATTAGTGTTTCGGATGATGCACATGCGTCCACTGTGTTGGCTGATATGGAACTAAAATAACCAAAGCCATGAATATACAAGAGAACAGCTGGAGAATGACTGTCCACTGTAGTGACCAGTATGCATGAAAGGGTTAAACTGACCACAATGAACATTTGAAAGAAACAGTACCACAGTGTGTTTCAGTTTGTCATGTCTTTGATGTATTGGAATTGTCTCTCTCAACTCACATTATTATTATTATTATTATTATTATTATTATTATTATTATTATTATTATTATTATTATTATTATTATTATTATTATTAGTAATAATAGTAATAATAGTAATAATAATAATAATAATAGTAATAATAATAATATATATATATATATTTTTTTGTTTTTTTTTTTTTTTGTTTTTTTTTTTTTTAGCAATTACAAGAAATTTCAGGTGATCCCATAGTTGAAAAACACTGCCTTAGATTCTCAACATGGAAAATTAAATAACACTGGGTTACAAAAATGTTTTTTGCAAGTTGTCTAGGTTTTTTCAACTGAATTAGGACCATTTTGCACCACTAAATCCAAAAATGACATGTTTTTCTCAATCAGGTCAGGTTTTTTGGCTAATTTGATTTTGAAAAATTTGATCTTCTCACAAAAATATAATAATTAATACCAAAATAAGATTGGTAAGCACACTTTATGAAACTTGTGACTTGATTCCTGTTAGGTACAATGGTGTATTCACCGCAGATGTAGCAGAATATGTCAGGCTTATTTTTGCAAGATCTTCTAGTCGAAGCCATTTCATTCACCTGTAATATTAAAAAAAAACAAAAAAAAACGTTAATCATAAATTGGCAAAAGTAAAATCTTCAGAACTCATTTATTGCAAGAAATATGAAAGAATTTTGTATCATATGATGTGAAAATGCCCATAAATGTAAGCAAAAATGTTAAAAAGCCAATATGTAGCATAGTTCAGAAAGTTGACCTGATTGAGCAAAATTGTGATTTTTGGATTCAGCACACCAAAATTATCCTAAATCAGCTCAAAAAACTTAAACAATAAATTTGTTGTTGACCAGTGTAATAAAATAAATACTGTGTGGTTTAGTTTCTTAAATGTCATTTTTGCTGTGCTGTCAGTCTGCTGTGGCTTCATGAGGTTGAAGTTCACTCAACATGACCAGCTTTACATTGCAAACCTTTTCTTTAACTGATCAAATCTTTCTTCAGCTGTGCGGACAGTGACGACAGCTACGTAACAATCCTACATCCTGTGAAGAATCACGACAGAGCTGCGATCCTTTCTCACGCTAAACGCTTCTCGATCAAGATGTTCACCTTCACTCAAGAGCAGGAACTTCTCAAACATGAGGTAAAAACACACTTGCGGTTTCCTTTTGGTCAGTGAACACAACAGCTGTGTCCATCCCTCTTTACCAAACCCTCCTGCTTCTCCACAGATCTACGTCCACTGCGATGCGCTGATCTGTGACAAAAGCATCAGAAAAGAAGGTGCCTGCAGTCGTCGGTGTGCACATCCCACAAGCACGAGAAAAGCTGGACGGCGTAAGTTTTTTAAAAATATGCACTGAGATGTTTCATGAAAGTTCAGATGTGTATTGTGACAGGTTTTTTTTTTTTCCTTGTATTTTCAGACCAAAGTTCAGAGTCGGCCCATCAAACGCAGATTTCCTCTGGACCAATTCGATTAAACGGTTAATCCTCTAAATAAAAGGTTTCTTAATTTAAAAAAATCTCATTGTGCAGGTGTTTTTTTTTGTTTTTTACACTCAACACACTACAGCAGTGTTTCTATTCCTTTTAATGTACAAATAGTCAATTCAACTCTCTGTAGTTTGTATGACTCTTGAATATACTTCTTTTTCTCAAGAAGTGCTTAACTGAACATGCACAGTAGCCAAATTCTTAAACATTCAGGAAAAGGAATAGTTTGCAAACAAGATTTGGTTCAATGGTTAAACCTTTGCAGTTTCATCTGAATCCCCCCCTGAACGGAAGGTAAGGGGTATTGTTTATGGTTCGGTTTAACACTCAAGCAGCAAAACTATTGGTTGAATTCATACTAAATTGGGTTTATAAGATGGCCAGTGACCCAGTATAGATCTTACTACATTTTGGGAACTGTAGGTCAAACTTTGAATTTTTTTTTTTTTTTTTTTTTCCCCCCCATTTACCTATTATGGGTGAAATTTTAAATGTCTGTAGCAACTAAACTATTGGCTGAATTCATACCAAACTGGGTTTATATATTCCCAGTGACCTCGAATAGATGCCACTACATTTTGGGAAAAATAGGTCAATTTCAATTTAATAAATCTTTACCCCCACCCCATTTACTGAACAGGCAAAGTTTCAAATGTCTATAAAAACATCAATTTTGTTTCAATTCATTTCAAACTTGCCACATATATAGAGGCAATGATATGCTGATATCGGCACACGCAAAGGATCGTTGCCAAAATACACTAATATGAGGGGTGGGGTTTGTTGTGCCTAGTACCGCCTCTACATGCATCTCAATTTTTTTTTTTAACCCTTTCATGCATAGGGGTCACTACAGTGGACAGCTATTCTACCGATGTTCTCTTGTATGTTCATGGGTTTTATTGTTTTAGTTCCATATCAGACAACATGTATCATCCCATACACTGCAATTCATACATTACTGTAACTTTGCTGTTCTTGATAAACCTGATCTGCACTAACATGTTTGAGTGTAAATTAATTGCAGTCTAATAAGTATTTAACAGGGTTTTTTTTTTTTTTACACAAGTTTTTTTTTTTGCATATAATCTCCATGAAGTGAGTAGTGACTAGTATTAGAGTATGTCAAAATAGTTTATAGTTTATTTGAAAGGGGACAATGCAATTTCATAACACATGGTTAAAAAAAAGCCAGAATTAGCCAGAAAGTAGTTTTCATCTGTAGTCCCCTGGCCAAGTTTTAAAAAGGCAGTAAAAAAAAAAATTTACAGGAGAAAGATAAGGTTAGACACTTGATAGGGCACTAATGTAACAAATAACATATACGTAACAGACTGTTAAGGAGCACAAAGCACACAATACCTATACAATATAATACAAGATACATATTTGAACACTTACTATAAAATTAAAAAAAATAAGACATCACAACCATTCACAACAACATTTGATCACATCAAAATATCACAACAGGCTTGTTTTTCAGTGTTGGCAGCTGTAGGTGTTGATAAGCCACATGTTCTATTTTTTTTGTGAAGACCTTGTATGCTGTAAGCAGTTGAACCTCCTCAGGTACTGAGTTCCACTCACTAGCACTCCTCACTGTCCAGGCCGACTTACTGAAAGTGCTCCTACGCAGAGGAATGACACAGTCACCTCTAACAGAGCCTGGAGTGACACGCTCAGAGCTGTTTCTTTAGCTGATGAACTCTGCCAGAGGATCTGGAGCCAAATCATGCAGTACTTTATAAACCAAACTTAAATCTGCAAACGTAAGAAGACTGTCCCAGTGAGAAAACATCAGATTAGCAGCATTAGAAGTGTCTTTATTTCATAGAATTCACAGTATATCAGTAAATACATGTTTTTTTGCTTCAAAAATGAAACGCATGGGGTCCAATTGCAACTCCATGAAAAATAGGTTCATAAATTTTCAATCACATTTTTTTTAAAGCCTAAAGAGGAATAAAAACACTCTTGATTAAGGCTCTCATAATACATGCATGAAAAGGTTAAACTTTATTTAAAGCCATTCCCTTTGGTTTGTTTCATGAATGACGTTCCTTTTACACAATAAAACTGAAGCTTTTTTTTTTTTTTTTTTAGAATGTTGGTGCCCACCAAGTTTTAAAGTGGGTTAGGTGTTTTTACACACTACTACAGGTAGTATTTGGCCTCTAGTTCAGTCATTGCTTCCCTTGTCCTGTATTCCAGTTCCATTAGTGAGCCAGAATAAAATCTGATTTGCTATGATGAGCTACTACTCAGATTAGTGTACAAACCAGCATCTCTGCATATTCTTACCCACAATCCTTTGAAGATGTTCAATAAAAGGCCCATAATGAGATGGTCCACTAGGGAGCCATCTTTTGCATCATGTTTTCCAGTCTCATCCCTTTGGGACCAGCAGATCCTGTTCCAGTCATTCCCATGGGAGATGAGAATGTGACTAATCAGATTTTAAAGATTAACATTAAAATGACATTTGACAGATCAGGAGAACATTTACTTTAGACTTGTCCACTTCAGCATCACTTATAACAGTGGTTCTCAAATCCGGACCTCGAAGACCCCTGTCCTGCATGTTTTAGACCAGGGGTGTCAAACTCCTTTTCTTTCAGGGGCCACGTCAGCCCAAATTGATCTTAAGTGGGTCGGACCAGTAAAACAATAGCATAATAACCTGTAAATAATGACTCCAAATTTTTCCTCTTTGTTTTAGTGCAATCAAAATTAAATTATAAAAATATGTAAATTTACAAACTATCCAAACACAAAATGATGTGAATAACCTGAAATAAACTGAAATTTCTTGAGAAAAATAAGGGCAATTTTAACAATATTACACCTCAACTTACCATTTATACATGCATATTATAGACTGGATCTACAAAGGCTTAACATATTTAATAACAGGAAGAATGATGTTAAAATTTTACTTTCAAGATTTCAGGTTTTTTACACCAAAGCTCGGCTGGCAAAAATATATGGTACAGTGTCTCCTTTATGTGATAGATGTCAACAGGCTACAGCAGATTATATTCATATGTTTTGGGGTTGCCCATCTTTTAATAATTTCTGGTCGGAAATCTTTGATGTTTTGTCAACGGTAACAGGAAAGAAAATTGTTCCTAATATTTTTACTGTTTTGTTGACCACTGACCTCTGACCACTCAGACTGGAAGCAAACAGTACCTTTGTTATAATGCAGTAGATGGCAGAATGAGAGTTTATCGTTTAAAGCAGGGCTCTCAGACTCATTTTCTTTCAGGGGCCACATTCGGCCCGATTTGATCTCCAGTGGGCCGGACCAGTAAAATAATAGCATAAAAACCTGTAAATAATGACAACTCCAAATTTTTGTCTTTGTTTTAGTGCAAAAAATCCCTTTAAATAATGAAAATACTTTTATAAACTATCCAAAGATGTGAATAACCTGAAAAAACTGAAATTTCTTAAGAAAATTAAGTGCAATTTTAAAATTATTAGGCCTCAACTTATCATTTCTACATGTGCATTACGGATCGGATCTACAAAGACACTAAACCAGGGGCCTCAGACTCATTTTCTTTCAGGTTCAACATTCAGCCCAATTTGAGCTCCAGTGGGCCGGACCAGTAAAATAATAGCATCATAACCTATAAATAATGACAACTACAAATTTGTCTATGTTTTAGTGCAAAAAAACCCATTACATTATGAAAATACTTACTTTTATAAACTATCCAAACAAAAAAGATGTGAATAATCTGAAAAAAATGAAATTTCTTAAGAAAAATAAGTGCAATTTTAACAATATTCTGCTTCATCTTATTTCTACATGTGCTTTATGGATCAGATTTACAAAGACACTAAACCAGGGGCCTCAGACTCATTTTCTTTCAGGTTCCACATTCCGCCCGATTTGATTTCCAGTGGGTCGGACCAGTAAAATAATAGCACCATAACCTATAAATAATGACAACTCCAAATTTTTTGTCTGTTTTAGTGCAAAAAAAACCCATTAAATTATGAAAATACTTACTTTTATAAACTATCCAAACAAAAAAGATGTGAATAATCTGAAAAAAACGAAACTTCTTAAGAAAAATAAGTGCGATTTTGACAATATTCTGCCTCAACTTATCATTTCTACATGTGCATTATGGATCAGATCTACAAAGACACTAAACACTTAGTAACAGGCAGAAAATAGTTCAAATTGTGCTTAATTTTCTTTAGACATTTCAGGTTCATATTTGTTCAGGTTATTCACATTTTATTGTAACAGGATAGTTTGTAAATGTAAATATTTTCATAATTTAATGTTATTTTTTGCACTAAGACAAAGACAAAAATTTGAAGTTGTCATTATTTATAGGTATAGTGTAATATTTTTTCACATCTACCAAGAAGAACATTGTCATTTTTTGTAGGTTATTCTGCGGTCATTATTTTACTGTAGATCATTAGTCTGTATGTGGAACCTGAACTAAAATGAGTTCGACAGCCTTGACTGTGGAATTTTTTGCACTTTACAAATTCATCCCAGGGGCCGCATTGGAACCTTTGGTGGGCCGCATGTTAGAGACCCCTGATTTAAAGAATGCATGCCTCAATAACAATAGCAGCAGCACATACTACAGTTGGAACCTGGTGTCAAATTGAGGTTTTATTGCTACCTTGTCCTCTAAACAGACCCTGATTGCGTCCTGAGACTCACTTAAACCTGGATCGGCCTAGTCCACCAGACCCTTGTGAACCAAGTGGTCACATAAGTGATGTTTACGAGCAGGATGAGCTTCGATGCAGTGTCATCCTTGTTCTTACTCATACCTCCAAAGAGCTTTTAGAGCATGTCAAGTGCGATGACCAATGGTAATGTCTTGCGGTGAAGCCACAACGACTTAAAATGCTCATCCGGGAATAAACTGCACAGCATACCGCTAACATGTTTTACACAGTGCAGTATTGAATTGTTATGCTTCTGTTATTTCCATCAGCATCTTTCATAACCAGTGTGTAGATTATAAAAAGTAGTTTGACTGTAAAGAACTGGGTTTCAAAAGGTAGAGGTCTTGTAAAAATCACTTTTATTCAGGATGGATAATTTATACGAATTAGTCCTGATGACACATGGTTGACGCTGTTCACTTGTGAAGCAGTTGGTCTTTGACCTGTTAATGAAAAAATACATTCTTAAGAACTGGACCTGAGAGACAGATGCAGAAAGAAGATTTCACCCATTACCTTTCATCTGGTTTGAACACTGGCCATTGCACACTCCACCCTGAGGGTTCCTGGAGTCACAGATCACCACATCACAGTGGACGAACATCTATGACAGAAACACATCGATGACCATTGTGATCAGCTTACACCTTTAACCAGAGGCGATTTCTCATAGACTGCAAGGGAAGCTCAGCTTCCTCTAAAATTACGTAAATTAAATGGTTAAATATGTTCGGTTGTGTTGACATTTCATCGACTACAAATGTGTTAGAACACGTTCATCTCACAGACGAGTTCGTTCAGAATCAGCTTTATCACAAATCAAACGGACTCGATGTTGTTCATTTCTCATACATTCCCGTTGCGCTGTTTTCTCATTCGATCTCTGCTCAGTGCATTTGCCCGTAGACGCTCAGCGTCCATGCACTTCAAAGGGACTGAGTGGAACAGTTGTTTTCATTGCCTCTAAACTGGACGGTAATTGGATAAATGCCACGATGTTGTCCCGCCCCCGGACGCCTGGCGTCTCTGGGGGTGAATGGAGCTGTGGGCGGAGCTCGGCCAGGCTGGATGCCAGGCTTTCACGTGCTGATTGGAGGATCAGTCGAAAGGCTGAACCCCATTTGATTGACAGCTATTTTCAGATCTACTCCTTCACTGACGGTTCAGTTTAATACCGTCGCACATTCTGCTGGGAAATCAAGAGAGAAACCACTATGAAATTACTCGTTCATTTCTTGCACTGTAAATAAAACACACTCATTGTACTTCCTTGTTTCAATTTAACAATTTCAACATTTTCTTGTTTACTTGGTACGATAAGGTCACTGACCATTTTCTTGAAAAGGAACAGAGGGCCGAATTTATGTTTAAATAACTTGACTTTTTTTTTTAATGTAAGCCGACAATGAGCTTCCCCTGTCTGAAAGACGAGCAGTCGCCACTGGCTTTAACTCTTTAAAACCTGACATGTCATCACTAGTCGCTTTTCCATTGGACATCTGCACAAAACTTTACCAATAGTTAATGCTGAAAAAACAGAAGCGCATAATGTTGGTTTTTCCATGAAATCACAAATGCAATGATTTATTATCGCTAAATGACACAAGAAGTCATTCCATAAACATGGTGATGAACGTAAATATGGTGTTGATTTACAGATATATTCATCATCATTATTATCATTATTATTATTATTATTATTATTATTATTATAATATATTACCCCCCTATCTCGTACTAAATTCAAAAATGAGTGGGTTTCCTGGTGTGTCCACACATACTGCGACATGTTTCTGTTTCTTCTTCATTTGTTGTAACGTCCGTCAACATCCAGTTTTTTAATTCACCTGACTCTAGTTGCGAAAAAAAAGGTCTTTCTATTGCAGTTTTTCGTGATATACCAATTGTGCTACACCCAAAAAAACACCTCGTCAGCCCAAAAACTTATAATCGAAAAATAAGACTTTTGGTAAAATTGTCATTTTTCCATTAGGTAAAATTTTATGCGCAAGTTATATTTGCCCAATTTGAGGGTCAATGGAAAAGCGACTACTGACACACCCTGCACATATACAGTATGGATAGCTGTAACTTTCACTGTTTGTGTAAATGAAAAAATTCCAACGGTTTCTGAAACCTGAGACATTGCGCTTTATAGGCTTTATTGGGTCATTACAGTAGTTTCACTCATGCCTGTACTAGAAGCAGGAGAAGCTGTTTTAGCAGAACTATAACAAGCAGTAAATTGCAAATGACTGCTAGATTTTGAAAGATTTGGAGAAGTCCATACTCTGGAATAATGGCCAAACAGACTCACTCGGTATATTTTTGAACCTTTTTGTAGTTAAAAAAAAAAAAAAAGTCTAGGTGGAGCATTTTAGGCTCAGAGTTTGAAGCAGGGGTGTCCAGTCCTGGTCCTCGAGGGTCGGTATCCTGCATGTTTTAGATGTATCCCTCTTCCAACACACCTGATTCACATGATGAGCCTATCATCAAGTTCTGCAGAAGCCTGATAACAACTGTCAGGTGTGCTGAAAGAGGGAAACATCTGAAACATGCAGGACAATGGCCCTTGGGGACCAGAGTTGGACATCCCTGGTTTAAATGGTTAAAAACTCTCTAATGCAGGGGTGTCAAACTCATTTTAGTTCAGGGGCCACATTCAGTCCAATCTGATCTCCAGTGGGCCGGACAAGTAAAATAATAAGAGTGAAAAAAGTAAAATTATATCACGATCAGGTTTACATCTACAAAGTTTCCTTAAAAATTCTAAATAACAAGCGGGCTATAGCATTTACCACACTCTTAGCCCGAAGGTTGATTCTACTTAATTGGAAGGTCTCCCATCCCCCTTCATATGCCCAGTGGGTATGTGAGGTGCTTTACAATCTTAAGGTTGAAAAGTTGAGATTCTCTCTTAGAGGCTCAATTAAATCATTTCATACAACTTGGGATCCATTTTTACGGTATTTTGATTCTTTAGATTTTCCTCAGAATATAGATGATTAAACATCATTAAGAGGGGAAAGGAGGGAATGAGAAATTGTGTGTAGTCTTTTCCTTTCTTCTCTTATTTCTGTGTACTATACTACCCTTTTTTTTTTACTTTTACAATTTGAGTTCCTTTATCATTATTTATGGTTTCTGTTTTTCTTTATGTTTTTCCTTATTTTTTTATTGATTGATTTTTTTTTGGCCTGTGGGTTGGGTGGGTGGGAAGGGATGGGTGTTGACAGTCAGATATGTCATTCTTGATTGTGCATTGACTGTTACAAATTGATATAATGTCTGTTGTGTTCATTGAAAATGTTCAGTAAATATAGTTGGGAAAAAAAAATTCTAAATAACATGAACAACTTGAAATGTCTTGAGAAAAACAAGAGCAATTTTAACATTTTACCAATATTCTGCCTCGGTTTATCAGTTTATCATTTACACATGTGCGTTACAATCACAAAAAACATTTAGTAACAGGCAGAATATTGGTAAAATTGCATTTACTTTTCTTATGACATTTCCGTTTGTTCATATTTGTTCTGGTTATTCACGTTTTTTGTAAAAGTAGTTTGGTAATGTAAAGATTTTCATGTAATTTTACTTTACACCAAAAAAAAAAAAACGAATAAAATTTGGGGTTGTCATTATTTATAGGTTATTATGATAATATTTTACTGGTTCTGACCCACTTCAAATCTAATTGGACTGTATGTGGAACCTGAATTAAAATGATTTTGACACCATTGATTGTTTAATATCTTCAGTGTAATTTTTGCATTTCACAAATTCATCCCACGAGCCGCATGTTTGACACCTGTGCTCTAACGTTTGTGCTCAGTACCTGTGGACTCATGGTATCTTGGTCTTTCATGAAGGAAAACGTCCGGACTTCGAACCGTTTGTGGTGAGACGGATACTTAACTCTGGCATCAACCCAAACAGAATGGAACACCACCTGATGCGGGTCCACAGGATTAACACAACTGCAGTGGAAGAGAGTTTCAATGACTACATGAGGTTTTTTTTTTTTTTTTTTTTTTAGCTGAACAAGTGCCTTTCTCCTGTTGCACATGTGACCGTTACCCATTAATGATGAGGTTCCATCTTGGTTGGGACGTCCCGTCTTTGTCCACCGTTGCCCAACAGTTTTCCAGTTCCAGGGATACGTGGGGATTTGTCAGCGTCATCAGCTCCACCTCGAAATACAGCGGTTCTTGGAGGAACTTTGTTAACGGATAGTCCTCATCTTGGTGAAACGCGCTGTATGTGTCATCTGCAGCGACACAGTGGAAAAGTGGAAAAGGGATTCAGTTTAATAACAAGTAGACATTCCACTTCTGCAGTTTGGACATTCAGATGATTAATTTTAAGCCTTTTTTGCATGAAGAATGGTTATTTCCCCCCCAAAACGACAAATGTGTCAGTTTGGATTAATGAGTGAAATGTACAGTACATCCTCTTAAGATTCACCAATATATATTTTCCTTTTTTTTTTATAAAGTAAAGCTGTGGAAAAACTTGTCCCCTGCAGAAGACAAAGGATATTCCATTAAAAAAAAAAATATGAAGAAAAAAAAAAGTTTCCAAGCAAGACAATTATCTAATGTAAAAGAGCCAAAACTTCTACTTTCCTGGGTGTCGGGAAGATAGATTACAGGCGACCATTTGTATCTTAAACACAACTTTAATTATTATTATTATTATTTTTTTTTTTTTTTTTAAACAGCATCCAAAAGCCTCAAGCTATAAAGAAAACATACACCTGATTTAGGACAACTATGTAAAATGTAGCTGTAGTAGATTTATATTAATAATTACACAATCCACGTAGTAATTTTCATTTTGTTGTACTATATCTACATTATTAATTATTGCAAATATAAAGAAGTCTGAGCGACACCATGTATGAAAGGGTTAAAGATGCTCTGGTAAATATTCTCAAACTTCTGTTTTTGGTGACATACTTTATAAATATGACAAACCATGCTGACCCAGTTCACAATGGACCTCATTTACCATCATGAAGATTGAATTTATACATAAATGAAAGTTCCTGATGATTCTTCTTCATTATAGAAAACAGTCCAGAGTTTGTTTTTAGATACTTTAGGAAAATGAGGCCCAAAAAAAAACACAGACTCATTTCTATCTTGCTTTAAGTGGAATTTTTTTTTCTTTGAAAATGCTCTAAAAATTAGATTTCCCCAGAATACTTTGCTTGGGATCACTTTTAGACTTATAAATCTCATAAATAAATAAATACAATTGTAGTTTCTCTTAGCCTTTCGTTCACTTTTGTTTTTTGTTCAAAACAAAGTTCATTATTCATTAGTCATGATTTTATTCATAATCTACATTATATAGATGAATACAGTGGGATTTGATCCATAGTTTAGATCAGGGGTGTCAAACATGCAGCCCGGGGGCCAAATGCGGCCAGCCAAAGGGTCCAGTTCGGCCCCTGGGATGTTTTTGCCAAGTGCAAAAATTCCACAGTCTTGAATTGAATTAAGCAAAAAAAAATTTAGCTTTAATTAAGGAAAAAATCTGAATTAAGCCAAAACACAAAACAAAAAAAATTCAATTAAGTAAGAAAAAAAATCTTCAAACAAGCCAAAAAAAAAAAAAAAAAAAATTCTTCAGTTAAGTTTAAAAAAATCTTGAATTAAGCCAAAAAAAAAAAAAAAAAAAAAAAAAAAAAATCTTCAATTAAGTAAAAAAAATCTTCAATTAAGCCAAAAAAAAAAATTCTAGAATTAACAACTTAATTTTTTTTTTTTTTTTTTTTTTTAAATGCAAAAAAATAACATTAAATTATGAAAATATTTACATTTACAAACTATCCTGTAACACTAAATGTGTGGCCCAGGGGCCAAAACCGGCCCATCAAAGGTTCCAATCCGGCCCACAGGATGAATTTGTAAAGTGCAAGTAAAGGCATCAAACTCAAAAATAATATCATAACCTATAAATAATGACAACACCAATTTTTTCTCTTTGATTTAGTGCAAAAAACATTAAATTATGAAAATGTTTACATTAGCAAACTATCCTTTAACAATAAAATGTGAATAACCTGAACAAATATGAACAACCTGAAATGTCTGTAGAAAATTCAGCACAATTTTAACAGTTTTTCTTCCTGTTCCTCAGTGTTTAGTGTCTTTGTAGATCTGATCCATAATGCACATGGACAAAACACAAGTTGAGGAATAATATTGTTAAAATTGGACTAAATTTTCTTACATTTTTAAATTTAAATTTCAGGTTTTTCAGGTTTTTGTTTTTTTTTGATAGCTTATAAAGTATTTTCATAATTTAATGGGGTTTTTTACACTAAAACAAAGACAAAAATGTGGAGTTGTCATTATTTATAGGTTATTCTGTTATTTTTCTGGTCTGGCCCACAGCAGATCAAATTTATCTGAATATGGCCCCTGAACTAAAATGAGTTTGACACCCCTGATTTAGGCTAAACTATGATATTGTAGCGTAGGTGACAGTTTGATAGGAAGTTAGCTCTGTATCAAGTATGAGCACAAGTTGTGCTTTAAATTTAGCAAGTAGGAAAATGGGAAATACAATAATCACAACAGGACAGCCATCGCTCTGCCTATGGCTCTCACTCAGGGTGCAACTTTACAAATTACAAAAATATATTAAAAAAAAAAAAAAAAAGGCCAATAAACATTGCCATACATATGTTAAGTCAAAACTAATACCCAACACAACAACCCTTGCACATAAAAATAACACATTTACAACAAAATACCCACCACCCATAATGCACTGCGGCAAACATGCCACAATATTTTGGTGATTTGTGATTTTATTGCAGCTGTTTTCGGTCCTTAAAAACAACTACTAAAAGCCATGAGTTCAGCTCTATCAGCTGATGCAGAACATGAAGACTATAAGACACAGTTTGAAACAGCCCCTTTAATGTTCAGCTCTGAGAACAGTCGGATTCTTAGTTTTCTCACCTAAAGCAAGTCTCATTGCGATCTGCAGTTTCCCTTTTGCTGCTTCAGCATATGGTTGACTTCTGCGAGCTCTGGTGTGGAAGGTCAAAGCGTAGGTTGTGTTGACGACATAGTAACAGATGACTTTCAACCTGAAAAAGGCAGTAAAAAAAAAAATCTCATAAAACATGAAATCAACACATCAAACCGGTTTTATGCGCCATATTATTAATGTATGTTTTAACCTTTGGCTGAAAACTCACTCGTATTCAGACTCTTCGCTCTGTGAATCCTGTTTTTCAAGGTAATTGGGCAGGGAGATTTCATTCTCGTACCTCATGACATTTGGCAAAAACTAGGAAACAGAAAATACGAAGAATTAATTTCTCATACAGAGCCAAGAGTCTGTAGCAGGAGAAAAGTCCTGTGAGAAAAGTGCTAAAAGTCCTGGGTTTTTGTGAGCATTTTTTATCATGTTAACTTATCACCAAATGTTTCTGTTATGTTGTACACTTCATGTGTCAAACATGCGGCCTGGGGGCCAAAACCGGCCCGCCAAAGTTTCCAATCCGGCCCACAGGATGAATTTGTAAAGTGCAAGTAAAGGCATCAAACTCAAAAATAATATAAAAACCAATAAATAATGACAACACCAATTTTTTCTCTGATTTAGTGCAAAAAACATTGAATTATGAAAAAGTTTACATTAGCAAACTATCCTTTAACAATAAAATGTGAATAACCTGAACAAATACGAACAACTGGAAATGTCTAAAGAAAATTAAGTGCAATTTTAACAATATTTGCCTGTTTCTAAATGTTTTGTGTCTTTGTAGATCTGATCTGTAATGCATATGTATAAATGATAAGTCGAGGCATAATACTGATAAAACTGTACTTATATTTCTTAGCAAATTCCATTTTTTCAGGTTATTCACATCCTTTTTATGTGGATAGTTTGTAAATGTCAATACTGGCATAACTGAATGTTGTTTTTTGCACTAAAATAATTTGGAGTTGTCATTATTTATTGGCTATCATGCTATTATTTTACTGGTCCGGCCCACTTCAGATTAAATTGGGTTGAATGTGGCCCCCGGAAGAAAATGAGTTTGACACCCCTGTTGTACACCAAATATACCCATCAGCTGTCAATATACAGTCATAATATATTTGTTGTTGCCACTTTTTGTTTTTCAGCTTCCATGAGCGCAACCATTTCCTGTGTGATTTAGTTAATGGCCACAGCATTGTTAAAAACGAATATATTTAGTTGGAAAAAATAAATAAATAATAAAAATCAAACATAAAATAAAGGCTTCATATGTCAATTTACATCTACAATATTTTGTTACTGTCATTTACATGGATGTATAATTTGGAATTTGAAATAATAGTAACATATCATATACAATGTACATTATAGAAATTAACATGTTAACACTTCATATATTATATTGAAAAATTAGCATAAGTGGTGCCAGGCACAACAAACCCCGCCCCTCACACATATTGTAGCTTATTTTGGCATTGATCCAACTGATGTCATCATGTCTATGCGTGTGCTGATCTCAGCATATCAACTGCCTCTATATATGTGCCAAGTTTGAAATAAATTGAAACAAAATTGATGTTTTATAAACATTTGAAATTTCACCCATTATAAGTAAATGGGAGAACTTTTTTTTTTTTTTTTAATTCATAAAAAATTTGAACTTTGACCTACTTGTCCCAAAATGTAATCATATCTATTCTAGATCACTGGCAATCTATAGACCCAATTTGGTATGAATTCAACAAATAGTTTTGCTGCTATAGACATGTGAAATTTTGCCCACTATAAGTAAATGGGAAAAAAAGATAGATTTTAAAAATTCATAAAAAAAATTTAACTTTGACCGACTGTTCCCAAAATATAATGGGATCTATTTTGCTCATGGGCAATCTATAAACCCAATTTGGTATGAATTCAACCAATAGTTTTGCTGCTACAGTGTTAAACAAACCAAACCAAAAACTTGCCTCCCCTTTAGAGGACAGGGGTAAAAATACACATACTATGACTGTATGTCAACAGCTGAAAGGTATATTTGGTGTACAATGTTACAGAAACATTTGGTGGTAAGTTAACATGATAAATCTCCAGTAAAGGTAAGAGGAAAAAAAAAAAAAACACTCATGAAAACCCCTGACTTTTAGTATGTGTCGCAGCAGGAGGGTATTCAGCAGCACCTTTCTTTTTGTTCCACAAGAGTTGGCGGTAAAGACAAAGTATGCAAAGCGGTCGTCGCTGAATCGGGGTCCACAGTTGGGGTCTCTGAGGGTCAGCTGACCAGGATTCAAACTGGGAACTGATTCTACTTTCACAGCTACAGTCGTAATGGTTCCATTAGGGAAACACTCTAAAAGAAAAAGGTGAGATTAGTTCTATTGTTTGTGTGTTTAGGGAGGATGGGGTTCATTTTGCTCACAACGTACCGGTCAGAGTTGAGTAGAACTGGCAGGTCAGAGCGAAGTCTTTGACGTGTCTGCCGGTTTGTGGGTTCCTCAGGGTCACATCGAGTCTGCTCCGAATGGATGACCCCTGAACGGCCTGAAAGTAGAGAAAAGCATGATGGGAAGCTCCACTCTTTGAAGAGATTTGAGGTTTTCTCTGCTGCAAATTCAGACCATACCTCGATAACACTTTATAATAAAGTACACACTATGAAGCATTAGTTAAGCATTAATAAATACTGAATTAATTATTTATAAAGCATATTTCTGACATAAATACTCATTAGTATATGGTTTATAAGCACAGTTTTAAATGTTTTACTCATCATTCATAATTATAATTACTCAGTCATGCAGTTTGTTTGATAATCCCATGTGCTGTGTCTGTCCTTTGTAAGAATAACTCAGACTTTTGTGAGTCTTTAGGCATTGCCAACCTTTAAATCTCATTTGTAAATGCTTTATATGTCATAGATAGTGCACACTTTAGATGAGCTCACACCATAGACTTAATTAATGAGTAGTAAGTGCTTTAAAACTACCTGAAATAATGAATTCCTGTATTAATAACTGTTTATATGACATCTATTGGGAAATAAATGTGTGAGTTAGTATAAAATACACACTAACATGTTCACTAACCATTCGTACATGTCTGAATAGTGTATGTGTGAGCATAAATGCACATCATAACTGGTTTGTAAGTGATGCAATACTAAATATTTAAATGCTGAATCCATAATTTATAAAGTATGAAAATATAATCATTAAGCACATTGTAGATGAGCTTATTAATGATGAGTAAAACCATTATAACTGTGCTTATAAACCATATATTAATTAGTATTCATGTCAGAAATATGCTTTAAAAATGATGAATTCAGTATTTGTTAATCCATAACTAATGTTCTTATTAATGAGGAGTTAAAACATTTATAACTGTGCTTATAAACCATATACTAATGAGTATTCACGTCAGAAATATGCCTTAAAAAGGATGAATTCAGTATTTGTTAATGCTTAACTAATGCTTCATAGTGTGTACTTATTATAAAGTGTTACCCGTACCTCAAACACGACATCAGGGGCTGAAAATGGCACGGTTACACTGAAGTGTGTTCCGTTCTCCCTGGCGTTGTACTGCTGAGCCAGATCTGGAGACAGCGTCCGTTTTCCTAATAAAGTCTGAAACTGAGCGCCGTGAGTCCCGTATTTCACAAGGACATAAAAGTTTGCATGATCGCAGCTGCCAGAGATAAACGGAGAAACTGCAGAGAAAGAAAGGCACGTGAAAAACCACAAATACATGCAGCTTAATTTTCCAATAAAATAAAACTGACACGTCTGCTCACTTAACCCTTAGATGCACAAGTGTCTGGACCCTCCACTCTTCCATAAATGGGTAAAAAATGACCAGTGTTAAAAATCAATGTGTTTTTATGTCACGTTTGTCATGTTAAAAAAATAATTTGTTTTATATTTTGGTCCACAAAAGAATGATTTCATATTTCAAATATTTTTTTAATATCTTGACAATGTGAAAAGTATCTGGTTTCTAATGAAGTGAAAAGGATTTAAAGGGATTAAGACATTATACTGTGATTTAAAACATGATCTGGGTTTAAGACAAAGCACAAAAATCTGCGTCATTGCAGCTTATGGATGGATATTATTAGTTGAAGAGGAATTGTTGCAAAAATGCAGAAAAGAAATGCAAAAATTAAATGTTCTATCATAGAAGTGTCACTATCTTGATGCTGTGGAAAAATGAAACACTGGAAAAATTGTCTTCTAGCTTTTTGCAAACCAAACATCCACAGCTTTTACATTAAGCAGTTGTATCTGTGGAAAGTGTTAATACACATTCATTCACTGTGTTACATGCAGTAATAATATCAGATAGTGTTGAAGTAATATAAAGGATTTAAATGCAAATAAGGAGAAAATAACAATACTCATACAATGACAACTAGGGATGGGAATCATTAAGAATTTAACAATTCCGATTCCATTATAGATATTGCTCATCAATCCGATTCCTTATTGATTCTCTTATCGATTCTCATTGGGTGAGGGAATAAAAGGGTACAAACAGGTGTGTTTGCATTAACTGTCTTTTATATTTCCATCTCTGCACAGAAAATATAACATATACAGTATGCACTAATAATAAGAACACATGATGCCAGGCCTGGTGGGGGGGCGTACAGTGAAAGTGAAACTAAAGACGCTTTACTAATTCCTCTATTGCCGCATTTCTACTACGTGGAACCAGTTCGACTCGGCTCGGCTCGTCTCCCGTTGCTGTGCACCTCATTTCCTTTCCCTTCTTCCCTTCGGAAACTTCTATTTGAGGAGTTACGACGTTTGTTGCCCACACCGGAACCGGCCCAGCGGTAAATTACTGTATGTTGTCACTGTATAATGTAACTGTATGTTGTAACTATGTGTTGTGCTGCCTCTTGGCCAGGACTCCCTTGGAAAAGAGGTTCTTAATCTCAATGGGATTTTCTTCCTGGTTAAATAAAGGTTAAATAAAAAATAAATAAAAAATTCTATTATTCGTTCTACATATTTTTATTGCCGTGTGCCTTCTTTTGTATTGTGTGGGACAGTGCTACGATTTCATTGTACTATGTACATTGTACGTTGGTGCAATGACAAAGATTCATCTTATTTATCATATATTGCAAGAAAACAACTTCATCTGGTCATTTTTCACCCACTTGTGCATCTAAGGGTTGGAAATTTTGTGCTACAAAGACAGAAATCCACCCATGTCAAGCTTCCAAAACACCTTGTCTATAAAGAAATCACAAACCTTATGTCCAATAATTGAGCCTCCAGACGAGCAGTGAATGAAAACGGTCCTGCCAGAGCGGCCATCAACCCAAAGGTCATATGAAGGGAGTAGACCGTATATCCATTTCCTCTCTGTTGGGGAATGAGAAGATTAGCAGCTTCCTGTGCGATCAGAATTAAAACACGTCCTAATGTTCATTCCCAGGATGAAGAATACCATCTGCAGGACGAGACGGTCCGTGAAGGGCACTTGAAGTGTCAAGAACTTCAAGCTGCCGTTGTGGGACCTGTGTTCCTGGACGTTAAAACCTCTGACATTGCAGTCTGCCGCAGACAAGACCCCAGAGGGGAACGTGATGTTTATTAGTGCCACGTCGTCTCCAAAAGGCCCAAGTAACACCTTAAATATCCGCTCTTTGGCAACAGTGTCTATAGGGAAAAGAAGGATATGAAGGTCAATTTTCACCATGATGCAAATATAAGAGTTTGGCCATTTACAAACATGCACATGAAGAGTTCTAAAGTTATTGAGGTTTTGCACATACCTCACATGATCACGTGGTTTCCTGTTTACGACGCCTTATTAGGGATGCACCGATACTGCTTTTTCCCAGACCGAGTACGAGTACTTACATTTGAGTACTTGCCGATACCGAGTACCGATATGAGTACTTAATCCCATTCCAGTTCTTAGTTCTTTTTGTAAATGTGCTTTATTGTCGTTGTCATTAGTCTGACTGGAACAAAGTGCTGCTACTGACATTTAATGTGTTGGAATGAGCGTTTGTCAATTAAGCCACCAGGGGGTGCCACTCTTAACCATACTGGACAAATACCATGAAGAAGAGTAAACTTTTTGAGAAGAAGAAGAAGAAAGTCAGTAATAAACATGGAGATGACAGAGGTAACACTAATGTGATACTAATATTGCAGCGTTTTCGCTGGTAAGGTTTAAAAGCTTAGCTTCAGCAGGTAGGTTAAAGAGAAATGAGTGATAAGTTTCGTTTTCACTTCTGCTGGTGGGGGTCCGCACCGCTCCGTACACCCGCTGGTGTTCTCATTCTGTTTACACATCTGTGAGCACCTGGAAAACAGATGGAATGTACGCAGAGGACAGACAGAACGCTGTGTCCGTATCTGTTTGTGTCTTTAACATTACTTGCATTCAGCGTTACTTTTATCACCGTCATTTATTTGGTTAAATCTCCACACTCTTCACACATTATTCCTCCTCCTCGTATCTGCTGCACTGAACTGTGAATGTCACTCGGCCGTAAGTGGTATCGGTGCATTTGTATCGGATGTCTTTTACGAGTACAAGTACACACACTGAGTATCGGAGCCGATGCCGATACTCGTATCGGTGCATCCCTACGCCATATTGGTAGGCAAGCTTTCCTTGGATCGTACAACATGTTAAACGATGGCCCTACTAAACTCCTGTGTGCTGTTCATTACTTAGCTTTCACCCAGTTATAAGTTAGGCAGAAAGACCGCTTGGTTCCATTGGCGGCAGCGGTGGTTCTGCTCTGCCGACCGCTGTTCATAGTTATTATCGCAGTTAGTGTAGTTTCTCAGTATAGTTAGCCTGCGTGCCTGTTGTGCTTAGCGGCGTGGAAAAAAAGAACTGTCATCATGTGGTACGGTGATGAAGACCCCTTTAAACCTACCAGGAGGGCTTCCCCTGGACTATCACCTATAGAGACAGAGTGATTGTGGATCTACCTGCTCCCTTTTGTCGGCGATGGCAGCCAGAGTTTCCTCAGCTGGAAGTGGCAGTAGGAGCTACAGTGGGCGACACCAGTGAGTTCAGCTGGAGCTGGTGACAATACTGCCCACCCGTCTGTGACAGTCTGCTTTTCTACTATGGGACAGCCTTCCTGATGCAGTCAAGTCAAATTATGCGGCCGTGAAAGAGAAGATGGGATCGGCTTTTGGACAGAGACAGTTAATGGACCGTTTTAGAGCTAGCATATCGGCTCGTTCACCAGTTCCGGGGCAGAGCCTGGAGGTGCACGCGGCTGATGTGAGCCGGCGGTAGCTGGTACTCATGTTTTTACCTCCGAGTTGTGCACGCATCACTGTTGTTAGTAAACACTGAAACTCATCTATGGTGCCTTCATCACAAGCAGACATACTCGCAAATAACAAAACACGCAAACATAACACAATAAATTATACTTCTTCCCACCCCTTTTCGGGCATGTAAATGGAATTATTGCGCTTTTCTTCTGACTAAGATTGTTATGATTTTTGATATTTGTATTATTATATATGTTTTGCAAGTGCATATATGTTAAATTTCATTGCATGTTCGGAATAAATCACTAACACGCAAACATGAGTCCAAACAAAAACACGATATAAAGCAACAGTTCTGACTTTCTGGATCCAGATAGCATGCCTTCCAATATGGCGGTGTAAACAACAATCACATGACCAGTGACATCAGCTGCAAGTCCTCAATGCTGTATTATATAAGTCAGAGAAAGAATTACAGGCCATTCTGACAAGGAACTTCTCCTGATATAGCAGGGTTCAATTACTGGAAAAAACCTCTTATTTCAGTTTTTTATCAAAAGGTTCAGCATGTAATTTAGTGCCATCTAGTGGTGAAGATGCAAACTGCAACCAGCTAAAAATTCCCCCCAACCTCACCTACAGTGGCTGCAAAAACTTATATTTCATTTGGGCAAGTGTATGTTTTGTCCATCCTGGATTAACTCTAAAAACAGAGCTAATGATGGAAATGTACAACACTGTCATTTACCACCCATATGAAACAGAAAACAGAGGGAGAAGGAAAACTAGAAGAAATGAATCCCCTCCAAGTCTTTCTAAAGGTGATGAAAACATGCCCACTTACATTAATGTAATTATACTCAGGTATTAATTTGACAGGTATCATGTAAACAGCATATTCCATTTGGATATTCTAAATTAGGCCTTTGTCCAAATGAAGCATTGTCACATTAAGATGTGGGATGTGCAGATATAATGACAATTTATGGGGAGCCCGTGGACACACAGCGGATTCCAAAAGTCAATCTAATTAGTGCTTTGTTCCTGCAGGTTGTGACTCACAGATTCTGTTTATGCTCAGCCAGAGAAGAGACAAAGATCCTCTCTGGTAGATATGATTTATCAAAAAAAAAAAGTAGTGTACATTTGTGACTGGAAGAATAAACACCTACTATTAAATATTGTGACAAAATACCAACAGGTTTATGGATATTAAACAGTATCTAAAAGCTCATATCTTCCATTAACAATAATATTACAAGGAAATTCATTTTCATTAGCCAAGAACATGGATTATAAGGAATTATATCCATTTCAGAATAAAGGCAAAAACTGGAATATTATGTCAATATGTAAAGTTTGTTATGTTCAAATAATTATACACTAATGAAGTCAGTCAACATGTTTAAAACCATTAAGGAATGGAACCAGTTCCCAGAACGTCTGAAAACATGTCTACATTGCCATGTGTTTTTTCATCAGGCTAAATGCATTTCGGGATGACAGCATTAACCCTTTCATGCATGAATTATGAGAACCTTAGTCAAGATGTTTTTTTCCTGATTGCTTTTATTCCTCTTTAGGCATGAAAATAACAATGTGATTGAATTTTTTTTATGAACCTATTTGTCATGGAGTTACAAAAACCATGTGTTTAATTTTTGAAGCAAAGAAACATGTATTTAAAACCTATGATTGGAAAGTGATAAACTGTGTGAAAACTATGAAATTAACATTTTTAACGTAGCTAATCTGATGCCGTCTCATATTTTAACATACTCTAATACTAGTAGTTACTCACTTCGTGGAGATAATATGCAAAAAAAAACAAAACTTAATTACAGTCTTATAACAATTAGCAACTGATTTGCACTAAAACATGTTAGTGCAGATCAGGTTTATCAAGAACAGCGCAGTTACAGTAACGGTATGAATGTGAGTGTATGGGATAATGCATGAGTGTCCATTGTGTCGGCTGATATGCAACTAAAACAACAAAACCTGTGAATATACAAGAGAACAGCTGGAGAATAACTGTCCACTGTAGTGACCACTATGCATGAAAGGGTTAAACATCAGACAAACTTTTATGACCATCACCTTTAATTATGCTGCCAGGATAGTCTGGGTAGTGTATATGTACAGTCATGTGGAAACATGAGGTGGGTCTGACCTCCCAAATTTTTAGCTACTTTGGATGTGCATATATTTGGTCTTTGTCCTCACCTGCCCAGAAACCACAAATGGAATTTACGGTGCTACAAATCTTATCCCACTGAAATTAATGTTTTTAATCATCAGTCCAGTTCTGAGGTCTCTACACTGGCTCCCTGTCTCTCAGAGAACAGACTTTAAAATTGCTCTTGCTAGCATATAAAGCACTGAATGGTTCAGGCCCAAAATCCACCAGAGACCTTCTAGTCCAGTCTGAACCATCCAGACCACTCAGGTGGTCTGGTGCAGGTCTGCTCTGTGTTCCAAAAGTCAGAACTAAACGTGGAGAATCAGCGTTCAGCTTCTATGCTCTGTATATCTGGAACAAACTACCAGAAAATCTCAGGTCTGCTGAGAGTCTGAGTTCTTTTAAGTCAAAGTTAAAGACTCGCCTGTTCACTGCTGCCTTTGACTAAAAGGCTTTTGACTTTTTACATTTTATATTCTCCTTCAAAACTCTGCACTGCAACTCTTACTTTAATATGTGTGTTTTTATATTTTTGGATTTTTTGTGTTTTTTTCTTACTTGCTGTTTTTAAATCACCTTTTACATGTTTCTTTTATGTTTTAAATGAGTTTCTTTTTCCCTGTTGTATTTCAGTGTCCTGTGTGAAGTACCTTGAATTGCCTTGTTGCTGAAATGTGCGATACAAATAAACTTGCTTTGCCTTTTTTTTTTTACATTGTCCCTGTTAAATAAAACAAATTTATATATTTATGCAATCTGATCTTCCTAAATCTTACTCGCTGAATGTTTGTCACTTCAGTTAGGTTTAGGTAAAGGATACGATCATGATTTGCATTAATAAAAAAAAAAAAAAAAGGATCTTTTCGCAAAATTAATCACTTGTCCGAAATGCTTTGGTCTACAGCAGGGGTGTCAAATATACGGCCCGTGGGCCAAAATTGATCCATGTGAATAACCTGAACAGCCACATACAACCTGATATGTCTTAAGAAAAATAAGTGCAATTTTAACAAAATTCTACCTGTTACTAAATGTT
The DNA here is from genome assembly GCF_902148855.1 of Sphaeramia orbicularis. NCBI lineage: Eukaryota > Metazoa > Chordata > Actinopteri > Kurtiformes > Apogonidae > Sphaeramia > Sphaeramia orbicularis. The sequence continues at coordinate 34,436,050 of NC_043979.1, read as the reverse complement.
TTGTGCATTTGTAAATGTACAAGTGTAAACGATAAGTTAGATACAATATTGTTAAAATACAATGCACCATTTTTTTTAAAGAAATTTCAGGTTGTTTATGGTTGTTCATGTTTTTAAAATTTTTGAAGGATACTTTATAGATGTAAACATTTTCATTATGTAATTTTACTTTTTTCAGTGTCATTATTTTACTGGTCCGACCCATTTGAGATTGAATTGGATGGTATGAGGCTGTTGAACTAAAATAATTTCAACACCCCTGGTCTGTCATGTAGATCAGGGGTGTCAAACATGTGGCCCGGGGACCAAATGGGCCCGCCAAAGGGTCCAGTTCAGCCCCTGGGATGCTTTTGCCAAGTGCAAAAATTCCACAGTCTTGAATTGAATTAAGCAAAAAAAAAAATATTGCTTGAATTAAGAAAAAAAAACCTTGAATTAAGCCAAAAAAAAAAAAAAAATCTCAAATTTAGCAAAAAAAATCTTGAATTAAGCCAAAAAAAAAAAAAAAAAACCTTCAATTAAGAAAAAAAAAAAAAAAAAAAAAAACCTTAAATAAAAAAAAAAATCTTCAATTAAGTAAAAAAAATCTTGAATTAAGCCAAAAAACTCTAGAATTGACAACTTAATTTTTTTTCTTTGTTTTAGTGCAAAAAATAACATTAAATTATGAAAATATTTACATTTACAAACTCTCCTGAAACAATAAAATGTGAATAACCTGAACAAATATGAACAACCTGAAATGTCTAAAGAAAATTCTGCACAATTTTAACAATTTTTCTGCCTGTTCCTCAGTGTTTAGTGTCTTTGTAGATCTGATCCATAATGCACATGGACAAATGATGAGTTGAAGAATAATAGTTAAAATTGCACTAAATTTTCTTACTTTTTTTTTTAATTTAAATTTCAGTTTTTTCAGGGTTTTTTTTTTTTTTTTTGATAGTTTATAAAAGTAAGTATTTTCAGATTTTAATGTTTAGTTTTTTTTTAACACTAAAACAAAGACAAAAATGTGGAGTTGTCATTATTTATAGGTTATTTTACTGGTCCAGCCCACTTCAGATCAAATTTAGTGGAATATGGAACTGAACTCAAATGAGTTTGACACCCCTGGTGTAGATGTAATCTTACACAATAAGTGAGTGTAAATAACATGGTGGATTGCACATGTACAAAACTTACTGTCAACAATTTGTGGGACTGGGATCGTTATTGGGAAGAGGACTTTGTATCGTGTGTTTTCGAGGGTGGTGCCCTCAGTCCAGAGCAACTCAAGCATCGGCTCAATTGTGTAAGTCTTGAAAGGCTGATCATCCTGAAGAAGCAAAAAAAAAAAAAAAAAAAAAAAAAATCAGGATCAATGTGCAGCTCATGGAGGGTTTACTAAAGATACCCGTTTACATTCACACAAAAAAATCCAATCTGATTAATGGAGTCATCAGATTATTTAAATGATCATGTAAACAGCACAATGTGATATGATTAATCAGATAACCATAATCTGATAATGAGAATCCAGATAAAACACACCTGGATTTCTCCTCAATACTCTGATTTCTTTGTGAATGTACCTATTACTCTGATTTATTTCATTCTTTTACAGCTGCTCAAATGTAAAAACAGAAAAAAATAAGCAGAAAATGAAAGTCATGTTGTCACAACATGAGTGGAAGACAAAATGTGTTGAAAATAACAGGAAGTTTGAGTTATTAGTCGCTTTTCCATTGACCCTCAAATAGCGTGACTATAACTTGCACATAAAAATTTCCCTAATGGAAAAATGACAATTTCGGCAAAACTAATTTTTCGATAAAGTTTCTGCACTGGCAAGAGGTGGTTTTTTGGGCGTAGCGCAAATGTTATAGCACACAAAACTACAAAGGAAAGACCTTTTTCTGCAACTAGAGTCACATGAATTTAAAAAAAAAAAAAAAGAAAAAAATGGATGTTGACGATGTTACAAGTGAAGAAGAAGAATTTTAAAAGAAACATGTCGCGGTATGTGTGGACACACCAGGAAACTGAATCATTTTTTAATTTAGTACGAGATAGAGGGGTAATATATAATAATAATGAATATATCTGCAAATCAACACTATATTTACGTTCATTACCATGTTTACAGAATGACTTCTTCGTGTCATCTTGTGATAATAAATAAACAAATCATCGCATTTGTGATTTAATGGAAAAATGAACACTACACACTTCTGTTTTTTCGACATTTAGTAAATATTGGTAAAGTTTTGCACAGATGTCCAATGGAAAGGCGACTATATACTCTGAAATATAACTGATAATGGACTGAAACACATAAACCAGGGTTTTCTGCAGTGGCCCAGAGGTGCAACAGCCCAAAAAATTATCCACTCTAAGAAAAAAAAGAACAGCCCAAAAATTATGCACTATAAGAAAAAAAAAGACAACAGCCCAAAAAAATTATCCACTACAAGAAAAAAAAAAAAAGAGAACAGTGTAAAAAAAAGTTATCCACTATAAGAAAAAAAAAAGAGAACAGCCAAAAAAATTTTCCACTCTAAGAAAAAAGGGAGCAACCCAAAAAAATAATCTACTATAAGAAAAAAGAACAGTCCAAAAAACTATCCACTATAAGAAAAAAAGAGAGCAACCCCCCAAAATTATCCACTATCAGAAAAAAGAAAGAGAACCCAAAATAATTATTCACTTTAAGAAAAAAAAAAGAGAACAGCCCAAAAAAAATTATCCACTATAAGAAAAAATGAGAACCCCAAGAAATTATTTGCTCTAAGGAAAAAAAAAAAAAAAAAAAGAGAGAGAGAGAGAACAGCCCAAAAAATAATCCACTCTGAGGAAAAAAAAAAAAAAAAAAATCCACTTTTTCTGTTCTTTTTTTTTTCTTAGAGCAAATAATTTTTTTGGGCTCTCTTTTTTTCCTTATAGTGGATAACTTTTTTGGGCTGTTCTCTTTTTTTCTTATAGTGAATAATTTTTTGGGTTCTCTTTCTTTTTTCTTATGGTTGATAATTTTTTTGGGCTGTTCTCTTTTTTTTCTTACAGTGGATAATTTTTTGGGCTGTTCTCTTTTTTTCTTATAGCGGATAAATTTTTGGGCTGTTCTCTTTTTTTCTTATAGCGGATAAATTTTTGGGCTGTTCTTTTTTTCTTATAGCAGATACATTTTTGGGCTGTTCTCTTTTTTTCTTATAGCGGATAAATTTTTGGGCTGTTCTCTTTTTTTCTTATAGCGGATAAATTTTTGGGCTGTTTTTTTTTTTCTTATAGCGGATAAATTTTTGGGCTGTTTTTTTTTTCTTATAGCAGATAAATTTTTGGGCTGTTTTTTTTTTTCTTATAGCAGACAATCTTTTGGGCTGTTCTCTCTTTTTTTTTTTCTTATAGCGGACAATTTTTGGGGCTGTTGTCTTTTTTTTTTCTTGTAGTTGATAATTTTTTGGACTATTGCACCTCTGGGCCACCGTAGTTTTCCAAATACCACATTTCTGAAGTGTATGTAAATGCATCAGATCTGATTCTATAATTATCTGAATCCTCCCAGTGATCAGATTTTTACGGTCATGTAAACGGGTTCACAGTAAATTGCTAAAACGTTGAATAGGAGTGTGCATGACCTTAAAGTATCCACCGACGGCCCCCACAGGAATATGAACGATGATGTGTAGGTCGGTGACAGTTATGGCGTATCCTCTGGCGGCTATCTCGGCAGGACTGAGCCTGTGTCCGTCGATGCCCACGAACACCTCCAACAGTCTGGGCTGGTTGGTGGAAATCAGCGGTTCAATGAACTTGGGCAGGAACCAGATGATTGTGTACGGAGTGAAGGAAATGCTACCTGGACACAAGTGACACACACATACATCAATTAAAGAGGATGCGTGAGAGATTTAAGGACCTTCAGTTGTTTTCATTACCTTGTTGTATTGGACAAGCAGCTGCGGCATCGATTTGAGTCATCTGCCATTTCTTCTCAAAGACCGTAGATGTTTTTAGCACGATCATATTCACTCCTTTTACCTGAGGGCACACGCATTACACAACAATTCCAATAAATGTTGGTGTTTACTTCCAGAAACCATCACAATTTAATGTTTTCCTGTCATAATTTTCATGCATAGTTAGGAAAAAGGATGTTTTAATTAAAACTAATGGCGGATGTTAATAAAACAAGTAGCATGCTAATGGGTTTTACTGTGCCAACTGGATTCAAGACAAGGTAATCAGTTTAAATGCAGCCTGATCACAGTGTTTGACCCAAATGCAGTGAGTTAGCGGCTGCAAGTGTAAGCAAGAAGTAAGTTAATCTAACGGACTAAGAAATGGACAGAGTTTATTTTGATGTATAATACTGACATGAAAGACAGTTTATTTTTGATACGTAATTATGTTTATGAAATGGACAGGTTTTTTTTAATATGTGTATTATAGCTATGAAAGGGACAATTTATTTTTAATGTGTAATGCTGTTATGAAATAGAGTTTGTTTTTGATGTGTAATACTGACATAAAATGGACAGTTTACTTTTGCCAAGTAATAATGTTATGAGATGAACAGAATTTCTTGATATGTGTATTATAGCAATGAAATAGACAGTTTATTTTTGATAAGTAATAATGTTATGAGATGGACAGGATTTATTTTTGATGTGTAATTGAGTTATGAAATGGACAGAATTTATTTTTGATGTGTAATTGAGTTATGAAATGGACAGAATTTTTTTTGATGTGTAATTCTGTTATGAAAAAGCATTTGTTTTGATGTATAATACGGACATGAAATGGACAATTTACTTTTGGTAAGTAAGAATGTTATGAAATGGACAGAGTTTCTTGATATGTGTATTATAGTTATGAAATGGGCAGAATTTATTTTTGATGTGTAATTCTGTTATGAAATAGGCACAATTTATTTTTGATGTGTAATGCTGTGATGAAATGGACAGATTTTATTTTTTATGTGTGATTCTGTTATGAGATGGACAGAGTTTATTTTTTTATGTGTAATTACCTCCGCCAGGGGGTATTGTGATTTCTTTGCTTTGTGTGCGTGTGTGTTTGTTTGTTAGCAAGATAACTCAAAAAGTTATGGATGGATTTTCATGAAATTTTCAGGAAATGTTGATACTGGCACAAGGAAGAAATGATTAAATTTTGGTGGTGATTGGGGGTGGGGGTGGGGGGCCCACTGATCAACCTTGGCGGAGGTCTGCGCTCTCCAAGTGCTTTTCTTGTTTTTTCTGTGTAATTCTGTTATGAAATGGACAGAGTTTAGTTTATATGTGTAATACTGACATAAAATGGACAGTTTACATTTGATAAGTAATTCTGTTATGAAATGGACAGTTTTTTTTAAATGTGTATTATATCTATGAAATGGACAGAGTTTATTTTTGATGTGTAATTACCTCCGCCAAGGAGGTTATGTTTTTGCCAGGGTTTGTTTGTTTGTCTGTCCGTTAGTGTGCAACATAACTCAAAAAGTTATGGACAGATTTGGATGAAATTTTCAGGGTTTGTTGGAAATGGGATAAGGAAGAAATGATTAAATTTTGGTGGTGATCGGGGGTGGGGGGCCACTGATCAGCCTTGGTGGAGGTCTGCGCTCTCCGAGTGCTTCTAGTTCTGTTATGAAATGGACAGAGTTGACTTTTGATATGTGTGTTATTGCTTTGAAATGGACAGTTATTTTTTTTACATACATGTATAACATTTTTGTGTTTTGTGCAGGGCTGGTCAGAATCTATTTTGATTTGTATAAGATTTTGAGGAGCTGACATGGGAATTTATGGTCAGTAAAAGGATGGGGTAAGGGGGCGGGAGTATACAAGTTGAACTTCATCCTGTTCCTTTTCAACTATGTTTTCTTTTGTTTTTCCTTGTTGTATTGATTTTAAATGCTAATATTCAAAATGAATAAACTTTATTCAACAGGGACTTGCCCGGGTAGTGAACTCAGACCGTGGCTGTTTGAGAAGGACTTACTTGCTGGATGTACGTTTCTGGTGCAGTCTTAGAGCTTCTCAGAGTCAGCCTTGTAGGAGTGTTTGCGATTTCATAACCTGCCCTCTGAGCTTCAGTCACTTCCATTATCCTCTCCTCAGGGGTGAAAAACACAACTTTTGTGATCTTGAATCCTTTGTCTATGGGTCGTTTCTGTGACACAAACATTGAAACACAGTTAAATGCAAAAAAAAAAAAAAAAAAAAAAAAAAAGGACAGTTTACAGAAAAATAAAACATCCCAAAATGTCAAATGGATTCCTCTAACCTCTGCAGCTCGTCGAGGATCACCAAACTTTGCATTAACCTTTGACAGGGGCTGTTTCGGGAGGATATAATCATCTGGAGCTGCCCTCTTCACAGACACCTAGAAATGAGGTCACTCTGTAAGAGCTGATCCATCTTTCCCTCTCTCTTCTGCAGTGACATTAAATGCACCAGCCTCGATGCTTATATGACACATAAGTCACTTGTCAAATAGACTGGAACATGACCCCTAAAAGTCCTGCTGCGTTCACTTGCCTCCATATAGTTGCGGTCACAGATAATTTCCCTTGCAGCCCAGTCGGTGTAGTAGCAGGTTTCAGCCACCTGGTACAGCTCGTCCTCAACCATCTGGTTCCCATACAGCCGAAGATTTAACACTGTTTTGAACACTTTATCCTCCTGCAAACAAAAGGAAATTAAACTGGGAATGATCACCACATTATAGAGCTGCTCCTCAGAACTATACTCTTAAAAAAATACTATAAAATAAAAACAGGATCTCCTTAAAACAAGTGGTTCCAGGCACAACAAACCCCGCCCCTCGCATGAATTGTAGCTTATTTTGGCATCGATCCAGCTGATGTCATCATGTCTATGCATGTGCTGATGTCAGCATATCAACTGCCTCTATATATATGTGCCAAGTCTGAAGTAAATTGAAACAAAATTGATGTTTTTATAGACAGACAAATATACCCATCAGCTGTCAATATACAGTCATAATATATTTGTTGTTGCCACTTTTTATTTTTTCAGTTTACATGAGCGCAAAAATTTCCTGTGTGATTTAGTTAATGGCCACAGCATTGTTAAAAATGAATATATTTAGTTGAAAAAAAAAAAAAAAAAAAAACCCAAACATAAAATAAAGGCTTCATACGTCAATTTACATCTACAACATTTTGTTACTGTCATTTACATGGATGTATAATTTGGAATCTGAAGTGATAGTAACATATCATACACAATGTACATTATAGAAATTAACATGTTAACACTTTAAACATTTTATTGAAAATTTTTTGCACAATGAATGGTGCCAGGCACAACAAACCCCGCCCCTTACATGTATTGTAGCTTATTTTGGCATCGATCCAGCTGATGTCATCATGTCTATGCATGTGCTGATGTCAGCTCATCAACTGCCTCTATATATGTGCCAAGTTTGAAATAAATTGAAATAAAATTGGTATTTTTTATAGACATTTGAAATTTCACCCATTATAAGCAAATGGGAGAAATAAAGATTTCAAAAATTCATTAAAAATTTCAACTTTAACCTACTTTTTCCAAAATGTATTCAGATCTATTCTTGGTCACAGGAAATCTATAAACCCAATTTGCTACCAATTTGCTGCTACAGACATTTGAAATTTTGCCCATTATAAGTAAATGGGGAGAAAAAAAGATTTAAAAAAATTTGTAAAAAAAATTTTAACTTTGACCTACTGTTCTCAAAATGTAATCACATATATTCTGGGTCACTGGCAATCTACAAACCCAATTTGGTATGAATTCAACCAATAGTTTTGCTGCTGCAGACATTTGAAATTTTTTCCCATTATAAGTAAATGGGATAAAAAAAAAATTTAAAAATTCATTAAAAATTTGAACTTTGACCTACTGTTCCCAAAATGTAATGGGATCTATTTTGCTCATGGGCAAACCTAATTTGGTATGAATTGAACCAATAGTTTTGCTGCTCATGTTAACAATAAAGAAACAGGCAAACTGAACAAAAACAATACCCCTTGCCTCCCCTTTGGGGGGCGGGGTAAGGACAGAGTGCATCTCCAGGGGATGCCCTTAATAAAACTTAAATACATCCTGGATTGTTACCACATTTAGAGCAAAGCAGTTTTGGAGGGAGGCGTAAACTATGGCGTCTCCCAGCGGGTCGATCTTCATGCTGAAGCCACAGTAAGACGCTAAACGTGGTGTTACCAGGATGACAGAGTTATCTAAGGAGGAAACATAAGTTAAGAAAAAGTTATAGGATTTTTTTTTTTTTTTTAAACCTATAAAGACCCAAACATCCACTAACAAACAAAACCATCTACTGATCTAAAATTTTTAATATCTGCTGATCCATTCATCCTGTCAATACATGTAAATAATTGGTGTAAAGTACAGTTTGTCATCTTTTCATGGTCATCAGATATGACCCATTTGGATGTTCAGAGGCTCTGTAGTTACCGTGGAAACACCGTCATCTTCTACAGCATTGATTCACCAGTAAAACCCATGGAGTTGGATCAATGACGGCAAATGGAGATGCTTGTTTTATGTTCAGTTAATAAAATATTAGCTGAAAAAGTCACTTTTTTTCAATTTTTGATACAAAGTTTTGATATAATAACCTTTGAATTTACTGAGTTTTCATGAACATCCAAATTAAACATAGGAAAATATATAATTTACAGTGAAAAATGCAAAACGCAGAGGATAATATTATAATAAAATGGTGATAAATCACTTAAAGGTTAAATAAATAGAGAAAAATCCATTTGAGAACTACCAGAAAAGTAACACGGGGTCTTTATGGGTTAAATAACAGATCAGACATTAACTTACTAATCACACCGGAGACTTCAAGGATTTTCCCTTTGAGGGGTCCAATGTCAACACGCATGATATTACCCAGGCATTTTGAATGGATATCTGGATATTTATGAGAATAAGCACGTTAAAATGCATGATAGTATATGATAAATGCATTAAAAACAATAGGAAAGTAAAAACTAAGTACTTATAGATGGTGTCTTTTGAGCCTCTGTGATTACTGCAGCTACGAGGAGCATAAAACACCTGCAAAACAGACATTATTTTCATTGGAGCAGGAACTAAAATCTGATATGTAAACAAAACCAGCAGATAAATGTAAAACTACATACCCCAGTCTAAATCCGTGACCCATTTCACAAGAAAGCAGTGAATTTAGAGTCCTTGTTTTTGCTGCTTTTGATGAAGTTTATGTTTGGAAATACAGGCCTGTGTGTCTTTTTGGTGGGTGGAGTGGAGGTAGAGGAGGCTGCTGCTCCACAAATACAGCCACACACAGGTGGATCCGATTACAGCCTGATGGAGGTAATTGTGTGGAGGAGCCTTGTAATCTGGCCTGAAGTGAGTCTGTGCATGTATACAAACAGGTTGATTTCACTGCTCACTTAAGTTGAATTAAGTTGGAGTTATTGCACAGTTTTCTCTATATGGACAGGATGCAAAAATAAATGACATTAGGGAATATACGTTAACATAATTACTATATCTAGATGGAATGAATGAATTACAGTCCACTTAATTGAAAATAATTGCATTACTTTCATCAAAATATTCAATATCCATAGGGTAGAAATTAAATAAATGTGAAAGTAAACAAATTCAGGCCTTCTGAGTGATAAATATGAAGTCAAAGGGGATGTCAGTGAAATATATCATTAGTGTAAAAACATGTGTCTGTAACCGCTGCAATTCATCAAATCCTATGGGTTTTACTGGTGAATCAATGATGCAGAAGGTGATGATGTTTCTATATTCACTACAGAGGCTCTGAACGTCAAAGAAGACTAATCTGATGTGGCTGAAACGCTGAGAAACTGTGGTTTACTTGAATGATTTAAATGCATAAATAGGAAAACAGGATTAGTGGTTTGTATTAGACATTTTAGATCAGTAGATGATTTTTAAATACTGTACTGTCGTTTTTTATACACTACACCATTTGTGCAGTTTTGTAAAAGAATACCTTCTTTTGTTATATTTATTTTATTTAATGTTATTTATTCATTTCTAATGTATATTTTTTTCCAACATTCTTTTTATTGAAGTCAAGGTAAACCAAAATGGCAGTCATACAAGAAAAAAACAATACTTTTAGATTTTCTACAAAACAAAAAACACAATGCATCCCCATCTAAGATAAATAAATAAAGAAGCAAACAAAGGAGAAAAAAAACATATAGAGGCAATAATATTAGTATATCTATCTATCTATCTATCTATCTATCTATCTATCTATCTTCTATCTAATCTTATCTATCTATCGTTCTATCTATCGTTCTATCTATCTATCTATCTATCTATCTATCTATCTATCTATCTATCTATCTATCTATCTATCTATCTATCTATCTATCTATCTGTTCTATCTATCGTTCTACTATCGTTCTATCTATCGTTCTATCTATCATCTAATAGATCGTTCTATCGATCGTTCTATCTATCATTCTATCTATCGTTCTATCTATCGTCTATCGTTCTATCGTTCTATCTATCATTCTATCGTTCTGTCTATCTATCTATCTATCTATCTATCTATATATCTATCTATCTATCTATCTATCTATCTATCTATCTATCTCTATCTATCGTTCTATCGTTTATCTATCTATCTGATCATTTCTGTATACATATATATATATATATATATATATATAAATGTATATGGGTTTTTGTATACACTTTCCCTTTTTTTTTTCTGGTAAAATTATTTTCCTTAGCTATTTATTTGTTTTTGTTCTGAGTGTGTGTGTGTGTGTGTGTGGGGGGGGGGGGGGGGGGTGCATTTAGGTGTGGCAGTTGATGTCTATTCTACATTTTTCTACCTCATGCTGTGCATCACTCTGTCTGTCTGAAATGTTCAAAATATTCTATATACAAACTTAAAAAAAAATAAAGAATGCCTTCTTTTTTTAAACTTTTATTCTATATATCCAAACATATATTTATACTATAGTAAATGAGAGCTACGAATAAGTACATTTCTTTGCTTGTGTGCACAAACTTGTCCAGTAAAGCTGGTTGTGATTCTAGTCACTGGCTGTTATTTAGAGGAAAAAATTTTATTTGTATACAGTTGCGAAAAAAAATTATTAGACCATCAAAAGTCATCAAAAACTACGGTTATGCAATCAAGTACTAACTCCTGTGAGTATCATGTGACTAAAACAGACAGAAAAGAAAACATGGAATGCCTAAAAGCACTGTTTTTGTCAGTACAATGCCATAGATATTGATGTAAGAACTGAAGTGATTTTGGTTATTATCAAGAAAACATGGAAAATGGATAGATATCAGCTCTGAAATTAAACTACTATGAGCTATTTTTGTTGTTATCATTATATTTGTCCAAACAAATGTACCTTTAGTTGTACCAGGCATTAAAATGAACAAGAAATTGAAGAAAACAAGGGTGGTCTAATATTTTTTTCCACGACTGTATATTTTTTGAGGATTTCAATATCATACATGCAACAGTCATGAACGGTTCTGACAGCAATGAATTAAGATCTATAGATGAACAGTAAGGAAAGACGATATTAAAGAAAGACAAACAACCAGCTTTAAATACTCACAACAAACCAAAGTTATTATTGTTAACACAAACTAATGAAATGACGAAAACTAGAATTGTAAAAACATTTTCGTTAACTGAAATAAATAAAAACTATAATTAAAAGAAAAAAAAAACGATAACTAATTGAAACTGTATTGTGTATTTACAAAACTAACTAAAATGTAAAAAAAATTATGGATAAAATAACATGGAATGCATAAAAGCACTGTTTTTGTCAGTACAATGCCATAGATATTGATGTAAGAAACTGAAGTGATTTGGTATTATCAAGAAAACATGGAAAATGGATAGATATCAGCTCTGAAATTCAACTACTATGAAATATTTTTGTTGTTATCATTATATTTGTCCAAACAAATGTACCTTTAGTTGTACCAGGCATTAAAATGAACAAGAAATTGAAGAAAACAAGGGGTGGTCCTGCAACACACACTGAATGAAGTCCTCACTCTCTGCACATGCAGGAACACACCACACACTGCAGACTATTACAGGAGCAGTGGGTTGTCATGTCAGGTACCTGGGGAGCAAATAGGGGGTCAAGTGCCTGGGTCAAGGGCACATCAGCCAATGAATCTGGGGAATTGAACCCAGGGGCCATGATATTCTGCAATTTTAAAGTGTTTGTGAACTGACACTAGATATTTGAGGAATAAAAAGAGTTTTGTTATTCTACATCAGTACATCTGAGGGTAATTATTATGATTATTTTCAGAGCTTTTACTTATAGATACTGAATTTACTTTAATACGTTTGCTTTTTAAGAGCTGCACAGGTCTTGTTCCTGATGTGCAATAACTCTTTAACCCCTGACGTGTCTAAATGAATGATTTATTTTAAATATTCATAAAAATTCAAACATTTTCTCGATAATTAATGTTTCCAAACAGGCTGATAAAATAGACCCTATTCTTTCCGGAGACATCTGAGCATGCTCAGTGCAACCCCCATCACCCGTGTAATGGGGGTAAAACACAGAGCAGTGAGTGAGACCGACACACTATAAAAAATAGATGGTTTGTGCTTTTTTTTTTTTTTAAACACCGTTTTCCTTGTGATTTTTTGTTTTTACTGTTGTTTGCAGTGTTGTCATGAGTTTATTTCTGTCTTACTTTCTTTTTTTTTTTTTTTACTATGTTTTGACCAAGTTTTGATCATGTAACTGCTTTTTGGAGTTCAACCAGGTGCCAAAAAGCAGCTGGACTGATTTAAAAAAAAGAAGAAAAAAAAAAGAGCCCCAAATAAAAAACTGTTAGGACAAAATTCAAATTCTTGTAGTTTTTCGGTGTGTTCCAGTTCACAGTTCATGTTCAACATCCTAAATCTCTTATTGATGTACATTCTGAGTGCCTTATTTTGCAAAAACCCTGTCAAACTTCAATCCTCCTCTTCGTCTTTTTCTGTTATTCCATCTGTTTTGACCCTAAAACACACTATAAAACCAAACCACTGAAGAAAAGGAACACAAGCACATACTCACATCAGCTTTTATGACACTATGACACCATTCACAGCAGCACATTTACCTGGAATAATGTCTCAGGGGTTAAAGAACAATTGACACAGTGTGTAGCATTATATGAAAAATAAACAGTTTTAACATAATTTGTGTTTCTTTTGCTGAATTCATCCATATACCACCCTGCAATAACATCTTACCCCCTTCTCCAACCCCATGTGAAGTTTTCTATATCTGCCCCTGTATGAGGTAAGATGTTAAATGACACAAACACAGACTCAGGAACTGCATTTCGGAAACACCTCATCACATTTGACAGATGGAGCAAAATAAAGTGATGGAACATCCATCATGTCAGACAGAGTGCACAGATAAAACATCTGAGAGGTGATTTTTTATTTATGAGCTTGTTACGCTTTAAACATATTTCACAGGATGGACTCCTGCGATAAAGATTGCATAGCTTTTGCTGCCAAATACAGTGTTGCTGACTGGTTTGGCAGGGTGCCCGCCAGCAGTGCTTTTTCTCAGAGGATTGAAATGTCAGTGAGTGATTTTTACCTTCTTACTTCTTTCCAGTACAGGAGGAGGTTGCAGTATAACAGAGCTGCACGTTTTCATTTCATTTCATTTTATTTATTTATCTAGACAGGGACAATGCACAATATACATTAACCTTAAAAAGAAGAGATGTAGTGTTCCAAGTTGTAGCGTTAATGCTAATTTCCACCTGTAGTCCCTGGCAGGCTGATGTTATCAATAAAAAACCAGACATGAAAAATGCTTAGTATGTGGATGGCGTTTATATTATGGTTAAAGAAAGAGTGCAACATAATTGTCTATGACCTTCCTGGTTACTATTCTGTTTATATCTGTAAATGATATTCTCTTTCATCTATATATGTGTATTTGTCTTTATTAGTTGGTTTTCGTATTCTGAGATCCAGACTGGGTTGGTATGTGGGTCGCCACTGGTTCTGGGGGGTGGGGTTTATACTTTGTGAGTCACAGAATCTTGTATTATAAAATGTGAATTTCTTTCTTTCTTTTTCTTGTGTATTGTACTTCTGAGATGCACAATGAAAACAAATAAAAAATTTATTTAAAAAAAAAAAAAGCAATTATGAGAACCTTGGTCACAATATTTGTAGTTGTCATTATTTATGGGTTATTGTGTTGTTCTTTTTACTATAGATCACATTGGTCTGTATGTTGAACCTGAACCAAAAGGATTTGGACAACCCGGACTGTTCAGGTTCTTTTTTGCACTTTCATCCCACGGGCCAGAATTGAACCTTTGGCAGGCCAGATTTGGCCCCCGGGCCGCATGTTTGACACCTGTGGTGCAAATCAATTGTTATTTGTTAGAAAAAAAAAAGTTTTGTTTTGTTTTGTTTTGTTTTTTTCTGTTTTTTTTGTTTGTTTGTTTGTTTGTTTGTTTGTTTGCATATTATCTCCATGAAAAGAGTAATAATTAGTATTAGAATATGTTAAAACATGAGAATACGTCAGGTTTTATATCATTGTTTTAATATCAATTTCTGATATTGGGTTTTAAACACGTTTCTTTACTTCAAAAATTATTGGACATTTTGTAACTCCATGAAAAAAAAAAAAGAAAACTTGATCACATTGTTTTTTTGTTTTGTTTTTTTCATGCCTATGGAGAAATAAAAACACTCAAGAAAAAAATCTTAACAAAGGTTTTCATAATTAATGCATGAAAGGGTTAAGTTCAATACTTTCAACATTAAAGTTGAACCTACTTAAACTCAAATCATTTAAGTGCAATCACTTGCCTCAGATTTTTGGAGTAAACTCTACTTATCCAGGCTTACAGTGTATAACAGAGTGCCCACTGGACATAATGTCTGGTCGGTGATATTACAGTAATGATGTGCGGAGCCTGCTTCTCTCTCCCCCCTCCCTCCCCATCTCTCGCCCCTCCCTGTTCCCTGTAAAAGGGAACAAACCCGCCGAGTCCACCTCTCGCCTCCACTCCAGTTCTTCTTGTCCCGTGGAAGGCGCGTCCGTGGATCCGCAGCTGCGCTCCGTCCGCCGAACCTGCAGCGATCCACGCATGTGAGGAGTCAAACTACACGGACAAAAGTTATTTTAATGGAAACAAAGGCTCCAAGATCAGGTAGGGTTTTTATTTATTATTATTATTTTTATTTAGATTCATTTTAAAAGTAACGGACTTGATTTGAAGGAAAAATATTGTGTCGCGTCTGCCTTTACGCAGTGAGTGTGCGTAAATGCACGTGCGCGTTTTGTGTGTTTACAGAAGGATACAGATAATTTACGCATACTGGAAAACAATCCTTGGCTTTCATAATTGCCCTGAATGATAATGGTGTGTGGGTCCAGTTTCAACTTGTTGCCTCTCATTTCCTCTGAGTTAGTCAGTCTGCACTGTAATTTGATTCTCTTAAAGATAATCCTGTACTTGAACCCTCCAAGAAGTGACACTACCTCACGCCTCTTCACCCACTCCAGCATTTAAGCCATTTCCTGTGTGTGCCATATTGATTTTTTTTTTTTTTTTTCCCTTCAGAGGACTAATGCGATCCACAAACAGTGCAGTCAAATATGTCCTGATACACATCCATCCATGTAACAGTACCACTTAGCCCAGGGGTGTCAAACATGCGGCCCGGGGGCCAAATGTGGCCCGCCAAAGGGTCCAGTTCGGCCCCTGGGATGTTTTTGCCAAGTGCAAAAATTCCACAGTCTTAAATTGAATTACGCAAAAAAAAAAAAAAAAAAAAAAAATAGCATGAATTAAGGAAAAAATATTGAATTAAGCAAAAAAAAAAAAAAAAAAAACCTTCAATTAAGTAAAAAAAAAAAAATCCTCAATTAAGCAAAAAAATATACTCAAATTTAGCAAAAAATCTTGAATTAAGCAAAAAATATATATATATATATTCAATTAAGTAAAAAAATGTTGAATTAGGCCAAAAAATTCTAGAATTAACAACTTAATTTTTTGTCTTTGTTTTAGTGCAAAAAATAACATTAAATTTTGAAAATATTTACATTTACAACTATCCTGTAACACTAAAATGTGAATAACCTGAACAAATATGAACAACCTGAAATGTCTAAAGAAAATTAGCACAATTTTAACAGTTTTTCTGCTGTTCCTCAGTTGTTAGTGTCTTTGTAGATCTGATCCATAATGCACATGTAGAAATGATAAGTGGAGGAATAATATTGTTAAAATTGCACTAAATTTTCTTACATTTTTTTAACCCTCCGGTATCCGGAGGCCTTTTAGGCACACTTTGCATTTCGCTTTGCATTTCGTTTTAAAAAACTTCATATTATTTTTCATAATTTAAATACGGTGAGAATTCAAAAGTTGTTCATTTTTGCATGATCTTTAAAATTCTGGCCACCAACTAAAATGTGCACATTGTAAACAAAAGAAGATTACAAAACTAGCGTTTCCCAAGTGTGCCTAAAACGCACTATTTCTTCCATTTGATATGTATGATTAGGGCTGACCTTGATTTACAAAAATAAAATGAAATTGGAGCAGAAAAATCAATCAATATATAATATTTAATAGTTTAATTTATAGGTGTGCCTTTTACGCACACTTGGTGACAGATGGTAGTATTTTTGAACATTTGACCTAGCGCCAAAAATCATCATGCAAATTAACCCAATGTTGGAGTAATCATTGACATTATGCCAGGATGGAAAAATCAAATAATATGTGATTCACTTTTATGTAATATATTGAAAAATATATATATTTTTTTGTTTTTTGCATCCAAAAAAATTGTTTGTTTTACATTACAAACACGGCATTTTAAAGGGTTACAAAATGTGACAATTATTGAGTATTGGTATTTTATTTACGGCTCAAGTTAATGAAATAGGAAAAAAAAGTGTTAAAAGACTTAAAAACAACTGTATGAAATTTTTTTGGACATTATTCCACAAGTGTACGAAAAGGCACACTTGGTGCTTAGTAAGGGCCTTGCTGAACGGGGTACTGGAGGGTTAATTTAAATTTCAGTTTTTTCAGGTTTTTTTGGGGGGGGATATTTTGTAGAAGTAAGTATTTTCATAATTTAATGGGTTTTTTTACACTAAAACACAGACAAAAATTTGGAGTTGTCATTATTTATAGGTTATTATGTTATCATTTTTCTGGTCCGGCCCACTGCAGATCAAATTTAGCTGAATATGGAACTGAACTAAAATGAGTTTGACACCCCTGACTTAGCCTATTATTTACATTTGACATGTTTTGGAGCATTTTCATGTCAAAAAGCAAGAGTGTGTCAAACTCATTTTCTTCCGGGGGCCACATTCAGCCCAATTTAATCTGAAGTGGGACGGACCAGTACAATAATAGCATGAGAGCCAATAAATAATGACAACTGCAGATTGTTTTAGTGCAAAAAATGACATTCAATTATGCCAATATTTACATTTACAAACTATCCAAACAAAAAGGATGTGAATAACCTGAAAAGAATGAAATTTGTTACAAAATATATGTACAGTTTTATCAATATTATGCCTCGATTTATCATTTAAACATATGCATTTGTTAACGTAAACATTTTCATAATTTTATGTTTTTTGCACTAAATCAAAGGGAAAAAATTGGTGTCTTCATTATTTATAGGTTATTATGATATTATTGTTGAGTTAGATGCCCTAACTTGCACTTTGCAAATTCATCTCACGGGCCGGATAGGAACCTTTGGCGGGCCGGTTTTGGCCCCCGGGCCGCATGTTTGACACCTGTGTCATAAAGAAATGATGAAAAGCAGCTAATCTCTTTTCTTGATGCCACTAGAATCATGGGGTATGGGCAAATCCTCCACCGGCGTGGGACAGAGGAGGACCAGATCCACCTCACGTGGGAGGGGTACGGCATGAAGTGGACCCGGACTCCTCCTGCGTTTCCCCCACACACGTCTGGCTCGGTTACTGCACTGTCGAAGCGAGGCGGCCATCTGGAGCTGGTGTGACGACTACAGCCCGGCAGAGAAGGAGTACTACTTCGACAGGAACCGCGAGTTTTCCCTGTGCGTGCTCAACTTCTACCAGACCGGACGCATCCACATGATGGAGGAGCTGTGCGTCTTCTCCTTCAGCCAGGAGATCGAGTACTGGGGCATCCAGGAGCTCCACCTGAGCCCCTGCTGCAGCAACTGGTACCACGAGAGGAAGGAGTACATAGAGGACAGAGACTGGGACATCAGGAGCGAGGACGGACATCAGCCCAGCTTCGACTCGTCCTTTGAGGAGCTTTCCGCTCTGGATAAAGACCTGGCTAAGTTTAAAGGTGCCTGGTGTGCAGAACTGAGGAGCTACGTTTGGCTCAGACTCGAAGACCCGGGTCACTCTCGGGCCTCTAAGATCATCGCTGTGGCGTCCCTGAGTGTGGTGTTGACCTCGATTGTTGCCATGTGCGTCCACAGCATGCCCGAGTTTCAGCGCCTAGACGAGAACGACAAACCCATCGAGGACCCGGTCTTGGCCATCCTCGAGGAGATCTGCATCGCCTGCTTCTCTGCTGAGTTCATCATCAGGCTGATCGTTGCCCCTTCACGCAGGAAGTTCCTGGGAAACCCCTTAAATATCATCGACGTTGCTTCCATTTTGCCATTTTACGCCACATTAGCTCTGGAGACGGCAGATGAGGAGAGCGCAGAGGAGAACGAGGACTTAGAGAACGTGGGGAAAGTGGTGCAGGTCCTACGCCTCATGAGGGTCCTCCGAATCCTCAAACTCGCTCGCCATTCCATCGGGCTGCGAGCGTTGGGCGCCACCGTCCGCCACAGCTACCATGAGGTCGGTCTGCTCCTCCTCTTCCTCTCTGTGGGCATCTCCATATTTTCTGCTCTTATCTATTTTGCTGAGAAGGAAGAGGAAGAAACAGATTTGGGGACCATCCCCTCAGGATGGTGGTGGGCTACCATCACCATGACAACAGTCGGCTACGGTGACACCTGCCCCGTGACGTTGGCGGGAAAGATCGTCGCCACGTTGTGTATCGTCTGTGGCCTGTTAGTGGTGGCTCTGCCCATCACCATCATTTTCAACAAGTTTTCCAAATATTATCAAAGAAACAAAGCCATGGAGGGTCAGTGTATCACTAAACCTGAGAGACAAGACCCAGAACTCCCATATTACAACATCAGAGACCTGTTCACTGAGAGCGTGTACCCTTTTATAGGAGGTATTGCTTTCAGGGGTAGCGTGAGCAGCGGAGGCGACGAAACAGATGCCTCCAGTCTCCAGGACATAGAGGTATACGATAATGATACCTGTGAAAATGGGGTTGCAAAATGAGATTCTTGCTATTTTACAGAGTGTAACTCCCTTTATGACTGCAAGTCACTCGGTGCCTCTCAGGGCAGAACGCTCGATCACTGACCCTGTCTCCCTGCACTGTCTTCCTTCTGCAATCTGACAGAGAAATATCGTGGCCATGATTTTTTTTTTTTTTTCTTTTCTACCAGGGAATAGCTTGTGAAATATATGGCGTCGCTAAAACCGGGAATCCTAAAGGGAATTATCTGAACCCTGCTCTGAGGTTTGAAAGCCCATTTTCTGCTTGAGAAAACTGCAATGATGCATGTAGGAGGCCATAATGTTAATGTTTTTCAAAGTAATGTCCTGTATTGATTTGTCTGCTTGCTGAAAGTTCAGCCTGAGAGTTCAGCAAATGCAAAAGTCTAGGATGACAACAACACTATTTGATGTTTAAAAATGATATTATAGATCTGTAAGTTGACTGATATTACAGTCTGCATGAACAAAAATAAACACACAAAGGACTATTAATATTATAAATAGCTCTATAAAATGATGCCGTTATTTGATGCTGAAGAAGAGTTAAAAATACCTTTTGAGCACACTATTGAAAGCACTGATATGCCAGGATATTGTTACTCAACGTTTTTGGAGAGTTCTGTCGGCATGCTGGGTGAGTTTTGGCTCATGTGGAAATAAAACCTGACTCTGTGAATCAAAGAAACACGACTCTTATTTGTAAAATCACATAGAGTAAGAAGATAAGGTTCCTTTAACCTTTTTATTATTTAGTGCTAGAGCTGGGAGATATGACCAACACATTCAATCATGTTTTTTTGTTAGTTTTTTTCAGTACAATGGATTATTTATGATTTTAACCGTTGGCTTTCTGTCTACATCAGGGGTGTCAAACTCATTTTAGTTCAGGGGCCACATTAAGCCAAATTTGATCTGAAGTGGGTCTGACCTGTGAAATGATAACATAACAATATATAAATAATGTCAACTCCAAACTCTCCTCTCTGTTTTAGAGCGAAAAAAGTAAAATTATCTGATGAAAATGTTTCCATCTACCAATTATTCTTTAAAACATGGGTGTCAAACTCATGTTAGTTCAGGGGACAGATTCAGCCGAATTTGATCTGAAGTGGGTCTGACCAGTGAAATTATAACATAATTATATATAAATAATGTCAACTCCAAACTTTCCTTACATGATGAATACGTTTACATCTATAAGCTGTTCTTTAAAACAATGTGAATAACATGAACACCCTAAAATTTGTTAAATAAATAAGTGCAATTTTAACAATATTCTGCCTCAGTTTATCATTGACATCATGTTCATTACAACTGACAGATCACAGTGGATCTACAAATACACTAAATATTCAGTAACAGGCAGAAAATTATCAAAATTACACTTACGTCTCTTCAGACATTTCAGGTTTTTCATATTTGTTCAGGATATTTACGTTTTCTGTGAAATTATAGTTTGTTTTAGTGTAAATACAGGAAAATTACATGAAAATATTTACATTTACAAAAAGAAAAAATTGGAGTTGTAAGAATTTAAAGGTTATTATGATAATATTTTTCCCGGTCTGTATGTGGAACCTGAACCAAAATTTTCTGTGATCATCGTAAGTGTAATTTTTGCATTTCACAAATTCATCCTGTGGGCCGGATTGGAACCTTTGGCGGGCCGCATTTGGCCCCTGGGCCGCATGTTTGACACCCCTGCTTTACATGAACTGAAGACAAATCTCTGTCTTCACTGAATCTGTACTAAATGGGTATCTATTTATGTATAAAACTAACATATATAACTGGAGAGACATATTCACAATTTATATATAGGTGCTTCTATGAAACTGGGTTCATTTTGGTTTCTTTTCAGACCCAATAATAAAGGAGAAATTTAGACATATATCCCCCCAGGATGTACCTAATGATGACCTCAGATAAATGCAAAAAAAAAAAAATTATACTCTTGCTCTGAGCTGTCCCAAAATTAATACATTTTTAATAAAATACTGGGGCCAGAAATAGGACCAAAATTGGGACATGAAAAACTGCTCAGGTGTCAGTGCATTTTATTTTGAAAACATGGCTTGAAATGGTCTTATATAGCGCTATAAATAAAACACTGTTAAATTTGATGATCCTAATGTTTTTTTCTAATTCAGACATGCAGGTTTTTCATGAATCTCAGTCTCATTCCAGGTTTTGTATGTAACCCATCGTGTCCACTTGCATTACATGCAGAATCTGCCCAGTTAAATGCATACAAATCATGAATGATTTTGCAACAGCGGTCATTTTTATGAAACACTCTGCCTTGCTTAATTAGTTCAACTCCCAAAAAGTATCTGCAAGAGAATAAAGTGATATTAAAAAAAATAGTAGTGCGTAATTTTTGTGTCCTTTTGACCGTGTTACATGCAGATTTTTGTATTAAATATAATGTAGAATAATATACAAATGTGTTTTATCTGAAAAATAGTTTCTGTTTTATCTCAGTAAGTATTTATTTTTAAAATAGACCCAAAGTGCTTCTAAACTTGCTTCATCACATTAGTCTACATCTGGTTTGAATTTTTAGCCCCCATGTCCTGTTTTTAGGGACTAGTTTCATAGAAGCACCCATATTACAAGAAGTAAAGAGGTTGCATGCGAATGTCATTTTCAGGCATCTTTCACAATTTTCCAAGAGCAAAACTTTGATTAATCCAATTAATTCAATATATTTCCAAGACTTATATAAAAATGAAACAACATGCAGGGTCAATCTCAGACCAAAAATGAGTTTGTCATTGAAATATAAATAAAAAAACAAACTAAAAATGGAAATGAATGCAGCCTTTGTTTTTCCTGAAAGTATTGATTTCCTGTTACATGTTATCATTGCTAGTTGGATGAACTGAGCAAGAAGTGTAAATAATCTTTTCTCTGCAGGGTTGTGTGCATGCATTTTAGCACAAAAAAAAAAAAAACCTTCTCTCAGAACTGAACGTGTTGTTATTTACCTTAGCTCGGCCGATTTGTCATGACACTTCCATATGTACTAGTTGAGCTAATGAGAAAATTGTCAACAGTTCAGCTCCTACACAGATTAAAAAGCAGGAGATTAAAACAAACGACAAACTGCATCTGAAACAAAACAAGAAAAGTCCATTCCGCTCTGGTTGTAGTAAACGACTTTTGGTCACTTCCTTTGCCAGATGCGCATCACGTAGAAAGTTAGCATATTGCTAAATCTACACTTTCGGTTTTTCGCTTGTCAGCTGCCATTTATTGTAATGAAATACACATTATAGGTTCAGACAAGTATTGATTATCTTTATATAGTCTAATTAATGTCACCCAGTGGGGGTTCTAAGCAGTAGTAGTGCTTTGGAGCAATGCTTTTATTAGTGAAATGCTGATGTTGATGCTCTGTCACTTCTACAAAATAGATGCAGGACTGTGTAGAGAATCAGTAAAACAAAAACAAACAGGAGCGATGATTTAGCAGAATTAGAATCAGCTTTATTGGCCAAGTATGTCAACACTTACAAGGAATTTGGCTTCAGTTTTTCTTTGCTCACAATTTCAACATGAACCCAATCACACTTGAACATAGACCTAATATAGACAAACATTCGCCTAGAACACAGGTGTCAAACATGTGGCCCGGGGGCCAAATCTGGCCCGCCAAAGGGTCCAATCCGGCCCTAGGGATGAATTTGTGAAATGCAAAAATTACACTGATAATAACAATCGTTTTATTTCAGGTTCCACATTCAGATCAATTCAATCTCAAATGGGCAGGATTCAGTAAAAATACTATCATAATAACATAGAAATGACAACTCCAATTTTTCTCTTTGTAAATGTAATTATTTTCATGTATTTACACTAAAACAAAGTATAATTTCACAAAAAATGTGAATAACCAAAACAAATATGAACAACCTGAAATGTCTTTAGGGAAGTAAGTACAATTTTAACAATATTCTGTCAACAATTTGATCTAAAGTGGATCAGACCAGTAAAATACTGTCATACTATCACATTTTTCTCTTAGTTTTGGTATAAAAAAAAATTAACTTATGTGAAAATCTTTACATGTAGAAGCTATCCATTAAAAAAAATATGAATTATCTGAACAAATATGAACAACCTGAAATGTCTTAAGAGAAGTAAGTACAATTTTAACAATATTCTGCCTGTTACTAAATGTTTTGTGTATTTGTAGATCCACTGTGATCTGTAAATTATAATGTACTTGTGTAAATGACAAACTGAGGCATAATATTGTTAAAATTACACTTATTTTTTCAGTTTGTCCATGGTATTCACAACTTTTGAAAGGATAGTTTGTAGATATAAACCTTTTCATAATGTAAATTTACTTTTTTTTTGCTCTAAAACAGAGAAAAGTTTGGAGTTGACATTATTTATATATTATTATGTTACTATTTTACTGGTTCAACCCACTTCAGATCAAATTTAGCTGAATGTGGTCCCTGAACTAAAATGAGTTTGACACCCCTGGCCTAGAGACAAGTTTGGTTTTTTTTGGTTTTTTTCCAGAATTGACAACGAGTTGAGATTTACAGTGGATTTATATTGTAATATGTACAGAGTGTAAGAAGAAGAAATAAACAAAAGAAGCACTCGGAGAACTCAGATCTCTGCCAAGACAGATCACACACACACACACCCCGATCACCACCAAAATTTAACCCTTTCATGCATAGTGGTCACTCCAG
The DNA here is from genome assembly GCF_902148855.1 of Sphaeramia orbicularis. Lineage (NCBI taxonomy): Eukaryota > Metazoa > Chordata > Actinopteri > Kurtiformes > Apogonidae > Sphaeramia > Sphaeramia orbicularis. The sequence goes on along the minus strand of NC_043979.1, from coordinate 34,411,924 downwards.
TGGACAGTTCTTCTCCAGCTGTTCTCATGTATATTCATGAGTTTTATTGTTTTAGTTCCATATCAGCTAACACAGTGGACATTTATGCACCATCCCATAATACACTGACATTCATACCATTACTGTAACTTTGCTGTTCTTGATAAACCTGATCTGCACTAACATGTTTGAGTGTAAATCAATTGCTAATTGTTATGAGACTGTAATTAACAGTTTTCATAAACAAAAAGGTTTTTTTTTCCTGAGACCCAGCAATGCATTGTGTCCTCTATAGGGGACAAAAGTTTGACAGTTTAACTAAAATGCTGTCCATTGCAAAGGACATTCCATTAAAAAAAAATCAATAAATAATCAATAAATAAATCAAAATTATTTTTAAAATTTATCTGAAAAAAACTGTGCTTTATGCAGTTTCCAATCAAGACAATTTTTTAGTGTAAAAAAGCTAAAATTGTCAATTTCCTGGGTCTCAGAGGATATTATCTCCATGAAATGAGTAAGAACTAGTATTTGAGTAGGATAAAATGTGAGAAAACATCAGATTAGCAGCATTAAAAATGTTTTTATTTCATAGTTTTCACACAGTAAATCACTTTCTGATGATGAGTTTTAAATACATATTTCTTTGCTTCAAAAATGAAACGCATGGTATCCAGCTGAGTGGACATTTTTGTAACTCCACGAAAATAGGTTCATAAAAAAAATTCAATTGCATTGTTTTTTTAATGCCTAAAGAGGAATGAAAATACTGAAGAAAGAAAGAATATTGACTAAGGTTCTCATAATTCATGCATGAAAGGGGTTAATCATTTGTTCCTTGTGCCAGTATCAACATTTCCTGAAAATTTCATCAAATCCGTCCATAACTTTTTGAGTTATCTTGCTAACAGACAAACAAACAAACAAACAAACAGACAAACAGACAAACCCCGATGAAAATATAACCTCCTTGGCAAAGGTAATAAATAAATAGGCTAATCGTGCAATAGCAGTTAATTAAACATAGGAAAATAGATGATTTTCACTGGAAAAAATGCTAAATTCAGAGGATAATGTTATAATAATAAATGGTGATAAATCACTCAGAGAAGGTTAAATAGAGAGAAAAATTCATCCTGGAACTGACACAAGAGTCACACTGGGTCCTTTTGGGTTAAATTTACCATTTCCCAAACCTGTTCTGTTGATGAATATTTTCCAAAATCTAAAAATCTCACAAATGTATAAATATTAATAGTAGTTGCGAATAGCGTGCTCATATTAAAGCTATAATCTGAATAATGGGAGCAAAAGTTGGCTTGTAAGCGGCGATATCACTGCATTATAAAACGTAAAGGGATGTAATGTGTAGATAACATTTGACACATTGCCAGAAAGTTGGCAGCAAAGTGTAAATAGAAGTGTAAAAATGACATATTGGTGCCATGAAATGATAATGGATACAAATGGCGGTCTTTATTGCTGCTGTGCTGACACTGAACAAGCTTGTAAAAGTAAAGTTAACATTAAAAGAAACAGAACAGAAGCATTAAACACAGCAGGAGGTTATGGAATGTGTTGTATTCTGTACGCACTGCATACACAGAGATGAGAGGATTAACGATAAGAACGTCTATTGAACACGTATTTGATTTCTATTCAGATGAAATTGAGTTTAATGGCTCTTGGGACATTTCTGTAATTGTTGTTTGATGTTTCTCCAGAACGGCTATCTCAGTTTTTGTGCTGAGGAATTCATCGTTCAACTCGCAGATGACAATCTAGCACCACCGGCAACAGATAATGATAGTTTGTGGTTCCTCACCATTACTCCCAGTCACATGGTTTTGGGCATGGCTTCTGCAGACGGAGGTGGAATTCGATATTCTGTCACTTTGCTGCAAGCAAATTATTGAGTTCATGTCAGGCTGTGTATCTTAAATTTACTTTCCACAAGTGGTTTAGATGGTTTTAAAAACTTTTGGTTACTTTATATTATAGTTGAGTTTACACTGCAGAACAATTTTTGGAGTAAAGCTCATTAAATTATTAATTTATTTAAAGGTGAATTTAGAGCATGTGCATTTTCTCACCTAACAAAAAATTAAATAAGCTATGGAATTTTATTTTTTCATCAAGTGTCATCTTTTCTAATAGATCTGATCAATTTTGTAATTGCTTATGACCAAAATGTTCTTAAATCATCCCAAAACATATGTTATATGTTTTTAATGCTCATGAATGCTATTGCTAATGCCAATTTTAAATTAAGGGATAAAAATGCATGTTTAAAGAGGTTACTACCCCAATAAAAAACAAAAGAGGACAGAGGAGTGAATCATACCTATATATGTATGGATAAATCAGAAAAGTTGATCTAAAGCAGAATAAATACACTATATGGACGAAAACAATGGGACATCACACCAACAGCTTGTAGGACTTATAATTTTTGTTGATTCTGACATATAATAAAAAATTTTCACATCATTTGTCAATAATTATACTATGTCAAATTAATATTTCTTTTAATTCTAACAACTGAAGTTTTTTTTCCTAAGAGAAAGAATATCATGAATATTTATGGCCATAACATTAGAAACATTTAGAAAATGTAGAGGTAGAGCAATTTTTTTCTACGTTTTTATGTTATATACCTGGTGTGAAGCACATTGAGTCTGCCTTGTGCATGAAATGTGCTCTATGAATAAAGTTGAATTGAATTGAATTGAAATTGAATAAATACAATTACAATGATTAAAAAAAAAGTCAACAATGAGAAAAAATTATGTAAAATCAAAGTGTGAAGCATTTTGTCTGCATTTTAGATAATAATAATAATAATAATAATAATAATAATAATAATAATAATAATAATAATAATAATAACAAAATGAACCATAAAGCCACATTGAAACATTTCTTGCAGTGATATTTATTGCAAAAAAAAAACATTTTATTACAGCATTTGTCACTGTTGTTTTGTAGCCACCTGCTAGCAACAAAACACCTGAATTCAATGTGTCCCAATACTTTTGTCCATATTGTATATTTTAAAACAATACAAAAGGTGAAAAAGTTTAAAGTAGATCTTAATATATTGGGAAATCTATCTATCTATCTATCTATCTATCTATCTATCTATCTATCTATCTATCTATCTATCTATCTATCTATCTATCTATCTATCTATCTATCTATCTATCTATCTATCTATCTATCTATCTATCTATCTATCTATCTCGACATGCCTGAATTCAATGTGTCCGAATACTTTTGTCCATATTGTGTATTTAAAACAACACAGAAGGTATCAAAGTCTAAAGTAGATGTTAATATATTGGGAAATATATAAGATCTAGATAGATAGATAGATAGATAGATAGATAGATAGATAGATAGATAGATAGATAGATAGATAGATAGATAGATAGATAGATAGATAGATAGATAGACGTGCCTGAATTCAATGTGTCCCAATACTTTTGTCCATATTGTAAAAACAATACAGAAGGTATCAAAGTCTAAAGTAGACGTTTTAAATATTGGGGAATATCACCTGGTGTTTGACTTTTTATGGTATGTATCGCTTATTAATCAACAGAAACATAAGAAACTGTTCGAAGCGAGGCTTATTTTCATTTACTGTCTATAGCTGGGTGTTAAAAACCAACACAAAAACTGAGAAAAAAAAAAGAAAATGTCACAAATAATACAAAGGATTAATAAAAGAGTGGTGAAAAAACACATTAAAATGAAATACAATACATCTATACCAGGGCTGTCAAACTCATTTTAGTTCAGGGGCCACATTCAGCTAAATTTAATCTGCAGTGGGCCGAACCAGTGAAATAATAACATAATAATAAATAAATAATGTCAACTCCAAATTTTTCTCTATGTTTTACAGTGAAAAAAGTAAAATTACATTTTGAAAAGGTTTACATCTACAAACTAACCCTTCAAACAATGTGAATAACATGAACAAACTGAAAAAAAATGTAATTTTGACACTATTATTCCTCAGTTTATCATTTCCGCATGTTCATTATAATTTACAGATCACAGTGGATCTACAAATACACAAAACATTTAATAACAGGTGGAATATTATTAAAATTGCTCTTCTTTTTAGACATTTCAGGTTGGTCATATTTGTTCAGGTTATTCAGATTTTTTTTGCAAAATTGTGCTTTGTTTTAGTGCAAATACATAAAAATATTTACATTTACAAAGAGAAAAATTTGGAGTTGTGAGTACTTATAGGTTATTATGAGATTGAATTGGTCTGAATGTGGAACCTGAACTAAAAGCATTGGTAATATCTTAGTGTAATTTTTGCATTTCACAAATTCATCCCAAGGGCCAGACTGGACTCTTTGGCGGGCCGGATTTGGCCCCCGGGCCGTGTGTTTGACACCTGTGATCTATACTAACAGTTGTACCATTAAATAATAATAATGGATAAAAACTGAGCAGTGAAGCAGGTACTTTTACATAAATAAACACATGTTCGCTGTTAACTGATACAGAAAGGGAAAAAAAAAAAAAAACCTGCATGAAACTGAATGTAGGGAATAAATTGCCTCATGCTCTACATTTCCTGTGGAGAAACTAGATCCAGACCAAATGCCCTAGTAAACCCTACACCTGAGTGTCTACTGTACCTCTAATAATGACTGTGGTGGTGTTTGAGAGGGAATGATCCAGTTACAGACGGGACTTCACTGGGTCAGACTGCAGAGCTGTACAGTCAACAGGGTTCTGCACCCACAACAAATTACCTGGAAAGGTCGCACTTAAACTGTCGGTGCAAATGTCACAGAAGGGGAGGGGAGTTCCAAATGTGATCCATTTTTTTGCATTTGATGAAAAAAAAACATATGATTTCATTCCAGTAGCCCTGAGGTGAAGGTGTTTCCAGGACCATGTATGTATGCTCAGTCAGATGAAGTGTTCATCCACAGCTGATTGGATGTAGTGGAGCATGAAAGCATCAGGAGGGGAGGAGTCACTGAAGCATCCAGTTCATGTCACAGACAAACACTGTGGACGGTTTCATGAGTGGGAGGGAAAAACGAATCAATGTCATGTTTTTAGACTTCTTTCTTTCTTTCTTTCTTTCTTTCTTTCTTAAACAAATCGATGCTATTTCAAATAAAAAAATTCCGTGGGGAAAAAAAAATCCTGGAAAAAAATTTGTGTGGGAAGAAAACACAGGAAAAATTTTCTTTCTTTCTTTGTCTCTTTCTTTCTTTCTTTCTTTCTTTCTCTCTTTCTTTCTTTCTTTCTTTCTTTCTTCCTTTCTTTCTTTCTTTCTTAAACAAATGGATGCTATTTCAAATAAAAAAATTCCGTGGGGAAAAAATATCCTGGAAAAAAATTTGTGTGGGAAGAAAACACAGGAAAAATTTTCTTTCTTTCTTTCTTTCTTTCTTTCTTTCTTTCTTTCTTTCTTTCTTTCTTCCTTTCTTTCTTTCTTTCTTAAACAAATGGATGCTATTTCAAATAAAAAAATTCCGTGGGGAAAAAAAAATCCTGGAAAAAAATTTGTGTGGGAAGAAAACACAGGAAAAATTTTCTTTCTTTCTTTCTTTCTTTCTTTCTTAAACAAATCAATGCTGTTTCAAATAAAAAAATTCTGTGGGGAAAAAAAATCCAGGAAAAAAATGTATGTGCGAAGAAAACACAGGAAAAATTTTCTTTCTTTCTTTCTTTCTTTCTTTCTTTCTTTCTTTTTTAAACAAATGAAGGATATTTTTAGACTTCTTTCTTTTTTCCCTCTTTCTTTCTTTCTTTCTTTCTTTCTTTTTTCTTTCTTTTTTAAACAAATGAAGGACATTTTTTAGACTTCTTTCTTTTTTCCCTTTCTTTCTTTCTCTCTTTCTTTCTTTCTTTCTTTTTTAAACAAATGAAGGATATTTTTTAGACTTCTGTCTTTCTTTCTTTCTTTCTTTCTTTCTTTCTTTCTTAAATAAATCAATGCTATTTCAAATAAAAAAAATTTGTGGGGAAAAAACAAACTCAGGAAAAAAATTTGTGGGGAAGAAAACACAGGAAAAAAATTTAGTAGAAAAAAAACAGGAAAGAAATTTAGTGGGGAAAAAACAAAGCAAAAAATTTAGGGGGAAAAAAAACAAAAGAAAAAAATTATTGAGTAAAAAAAACAAAGGAAAAAAAATTACTGAGGAAAAAAACCGAGGAAAAAATTAGTGGGAAAAAAAACCCAGGGAAAAAAATTGTGGAAAAAAAACACAGGAAAAAAATACCCAGGAAAAAAAATTAGTGGGGAAAAAAAAAACAGGAAAAAAATTTTGCGGGGGAAAAAAACCCAGGAAAGACATTCAGTGTAAAAAAAAAAAAAAACATGAAAAAAAATATTGGGGAAAAAAGACACAGGTAAAAAAAAAAATTAGGGGAAAAAAAAACTGGAAAAAAAAAAATTGTGGGAAAAAAAACCCAGGAAAGAAATTTAGTGAGGAAAAAAAAAAAAAAAAACAGGAAAAAGTTGGTTTTAAACAGTCCTAACACATAATTTTCCTGTATCCACTGGGCCCCCTGGGAATGCTGGGCCCCATGAATGTGTCATGTTTACCCCCCCCCCCCCCCCCCCTTTACGGTGCTCCAGAGTACAGTACATACTACATACTTAAAGACTTTAACTTGAATATCATTTCAGTTGGTGACTTGAACTTCCACCAGAGTAATTTCTTGGTCGAGTACCTGTACTTCTACTCTGGTGTGACTTTCCAGTAGTTTACACAACACTGATCACTGGACGACGGAGAGAGAGCAAACATGGCAGGCATTCACACTGATCCATGTGTGCACTCTGACAGGTTTTTGACAGGAAAACATAAATCTTGCGTTGAAATATACACCATTTATTCTTCGGCGGGAGTTTGAAGTTGTACATTACACGAAGCCTCGGGGTCTGCGAAGGCGTTTGTCCCTCTGCCTAACACGGAGGGAAAAGGTCACTGCAGTGATGAATGTGCAAAAACTAAATGAGAGTTTTATGTAGCTGTCGGTCCCTCTGGACATTAAACACACCAGCTGTAACAAAAAGACTTCAGTGTCATCGGAAAGTCAACAACCAATTAATAAAAGTAAAAGAAGGGCACCTCAAGAGCGCACACCTCTACTATAGCCCCAGAGGGCTGCAATTTAATCAAACGCCACAGAAATCTGCAACGTACGACTCAGATGAAACTCAAATAAAACAGGAAAGTCGTCAGAGTTTTGCATGAGGCTGATTTATTTTAGATTCGAACAAAGTGCAGCAGAACAGGAGCCAACTGTCTCTGCAGAACAGCAATTTTTCACATCCCTGCTTCACTTTCTTCCTCTGACATGACCCATTTGATGCACCGGCTGAATTTGCTTTGACCATCTAACACAGGGGTGTCAAACATGTGGCCCGCGGCCAAAACCGGCCCGCCAAAGGTTCCAATCTGGCCCACGGGATGAATTTACAAAGTGCAAAATGCAAAAATGACCCATCGAACTCAAAAATAACAGCGTAATAACCTAGAAATAATCACTCCAAATGTTCTTCTTGGTTTAAGGCCCTATCAGCTCGCCGGCGGGCCGAAAAAATGATTTAATATTCATCTACTATAAAAATATAATAAATCAGAACAATGGATGTTTTTTCAACTTTGGTCAAAGTTTAGACCCTAATGTTAATAAAAGTACATCAAAAGTGTATTTTAGTGCAAACTTTAATGTTCAAACATGATTTTTAATCTTTGTGGGGTGAAATATACACTATTAAAATCTCCGACACGAACAATTAATTTATGCATATCATCGTCAATCTAGCTGAAAAAAAACAGGCAAGGATAAAAAATTCTAATTTCTCTTTTAGTTTGTTACAGTTTACTCGGGCATAGTTATAGATACAATATTTTAGACAATGGGAATAGATTCTGTGAGGTCTGTAAATGTCCATAGACACCAAGAACATCCATATGAACCTTATTATTATAAGTATTACAAGTAATTCTTCATTTACTTTGGGTATGTCTTTTTAGGTGTTTTTCCCCTGAAAATATGGTCAGGGTTAAACAGGTTAATGTGAAAAAAATAATATGACATCATGCCTACAAATAATGGCAACGCCGATTTTTTCTCCTTGATTTATTGCAAAGAACATTAAATTCTGATATCCTTTGACAATAAAATGTCAATAACCTGAACAAATATGAACAACTTGGAATGTCTAAAGAAAAATAAGTGCAATTTTTACAATATTCTGCCTGTTTTGTGTCTTGGAAGATCTGATTTGTAATGCCCAAGAAATCATAAGTTGAGGCAGAATATTAATAAAATCATTCTTCTTTAGAAATTTCAGTTTTTTCCAGTTATTCACATCTGTTTTGTTTTGGATAGAAATAGTTTCATCATCTAATGTCATTTTTTGCACTAAAAAATTTGGAGTTGTCATTATTTATAGACTATTCTGTTATTATTTGACTGATTCGGCCCACTGGAGATCAAATTGGGCTGAATATGGCCCCTGAACTAAAATGAGTTTGACACCCCTGATCTAACACATCATCATTATTATCTGCTTTGATGAGTATTAATTACACTGGTCTACAATTTTTTAGAAATGATTTGCTTCAGAGATTAAATGTGCTAAATGTTACGTATTTTAATAAGATTAATTGGAAAATAAATGACAAAAGTGCCGGTTTGCTGATGTTTTCAAGGTATATGATTAAGTGTTATTACACATATATATTGGTTTATGTACATTTATATAATAGTTTTATAAATCTTCCACTAAATAGAACCTGTAAAGTGAATGTATTCTAATGTGCAGACAGTGTTTTGAAGTAGATCTTGTAGCTCTGAGACAAATATTCCTTTTGAGTCAAACTCATTCTCTCGTTAATTCTTGAATTTCACATTTTGACCCAAGGCTGTATCTTGGAAAGTTCAGCCAACCAGCATTTTTTACTTGATTTTCTTTATCAGTGACTGTCATGTGGTAAAATTTCATTACTTTTATTCTGGAAGCATTTTCCTTGTAGACCAGTGTAATCACCAATACTAATACTGCCCAGTATCCATGCACCCTAAAAAACACTAGTGTCCTTGGGTTTTTCCTGCAGCTGTTTATCTCCACAGACGCCGTTTGCAGTGTTCTCTTCCTTACAGTAAAAATCAGTGGATGTCAGTGGAGATTTGCCTTCCAATACTATTATTCAACGGACCTCAATCCGGGGTTCGTCTGAAGGGTAACTGATGCACCCCTCTCAGCTTTCTTGTTCCAAAAGACTTGCCCGTGAACCCTCAATGTGCCCCCCCCCCCCCCCCCCCGCAAAAAAACAGAAACTCAGAGCTGTTGAGGAAGATTCGTGTGTGTCTTTCTTCAATTCCAATTTGTGTTAACTAAACAGGTCCACTTCCCCCACTGAGTAAGTAAATTGAGACTAGATTTGCATAATATTTCAATAAATATACTTTTTGTGACATTTTTGTTTGGTGGTGTGCTTTGGGATTTTTCAAATGTAAAATATGTGCCATGGCTCAAAAAGGTTGGGAAACACTGTGTTAGGCCACTGAGTTTCATGTACACTTACTACAAAATGCATTACATTCTAAGGCACACTCCTCATTTATATATTTATATATTAGGGCTGTCAAAATTATCGTGTTAATGCAGATTAATCCATCATCATGATTAATCTGATTAAAAATTTTAACACAATTAACTCATCTGCAGTGCAGAATGACTCTGAACATCTCTGGCACTGCATTTGGGTCAGTTTGTCCAAGTAGAGTTAGTGTTGCACATGAACAAATGGGCATTTGATCCAGTAGTGACAGGCAGCAGAACCAGCCCATAAAGATGGAAGACGCTACACAACACGTTGGCCCTCTGGATGGAAATATGAGGATAAAAATAACTAAGACAGAGCAGTCGACCAACGTAAAGTATTATGCACACTCTGCAGGAAGGAGTTTTCTTTTCACCGAAGCACTTTCAACTTAAAATACCACTTGAAGTACGAAGCATTTGTTAGTCGAGGACAGTGTTGGGCAAATTACTTTTAAAAAGTAATTAGCTATAGTTACTAGTTACTTTCTAAAAAAAGTAACTGAATTAGTGACGGAATTACTCCTTCATAAATGTAATTAGTTACTGGGGAAAGTAATTATTGCATTACTTTTTTGAAAAACCTTCAAATATGTAAAAGGAAACTGATTTTGAGCGTGTTTCACAGGCCAGTTTCATAGAGTAGAACAGCAGACAGGTACTGAATACCATGACTGTGGTGAGGCTGGGGTCCACCAGGGCCCGGCTTTTCCACCACATAAGTGCATATCTGCATTTATAGGAAGAAGATGCTCCTCCAGTTAATCCCACATCTCCACTTTTTTCAGTCGCTCCTCCCTGATACAGCAGTAAATGTCTTCAGTCCAGTCAGTCGGACTCACTGATAACTCCTCCCCTAAATTAGCTGTGCACGTAGCTGCATTCAAGTGAATGGGATGTGCTGCGGACAACTCAGACTCGAACATGTCATTAGTCGTTCAGGTGAAGGCAGCGCGGACAACTCAGACTTATGGACACACAGGTGAAGCATGAAGGCACTGTGGGTAATTTGAATATAAGAACAGCTCGTAAACGGCTCATAAACGAATCGGTTTTTATCGTTCACTGAAAAGAGCCGTTCGAAAGACTCGACTCGTTTGCGAACGTCACATCTCTCGTGCCTGGCTGAGCGAGTCAGGACGGATAACAGCTGTTAGATATCAGTGTGTAGTAATGCAACACATTTCACTGCCGGTAACAGTAACGGCGTTGTAATGTTTCAAATAGTAATTCGTTAGATTACCCAATACTGGAAAACAATAACGGCGTTAGTAACACCGCTATTTTTAACACCGTTATTCCTAACACTGGTCGAGGATTCTGCTAACACTTCAGTTAACACATCGCCCAGCTTGCTACAAACATGTTAAGTGCATATATATTCCCTTCTTTCTTGAGTCTGTTTGCTCATGCAAAATGAAATGTGATTAATATAGATTAAAAATGAATGATATTTGATCGCAATTAACCTAAATTAATCTACAGTAACTCTGTGATTAATCTGATAAAAAAAATTAATTAATTTAGTCATTTGACAGCACAATCTTTGCCCATTTTGCAGATTCTCCTCAAAATTATAAAGTGTCTAGATTTTTTTAAGGAAAATTTAACAACAAAAATGGAATGCATGATTTATTATTGTGTTTTCCTTGAAATTGACCTTCTTTTTTTTTTTGCGTTTGTTACCTTAGAACGAGCTGTTTAAAGCAGGTTTCCTTCATAGAGTCCATTGTGATGTGCTGCCATATGTCTAGAGTTACTCAAAGTTTATTTCCTCTTCTTTCCTCTTCTGGGTTTCATTTTTATGGCAGATGGCACCCGCTGACAAGGATAATGACTGTCACTTATTATGTCTAAGTGTGGAGTTATTAGCTGCATAATTAAAAAGGTCAGAAAAGACAAAACAAACAGCGGCTCCAACAACAGCCTTTCAAATTTTTGCATCCAGAATGGGTTTTCTGTGGGTTCCTTGTTGTCCTGCCCTTTGAGAAATACTTTTTTTTCTTCATCTTACTTACAGAAAAACAAACAAAAGATAATGAAAACATAAAATCCCTCCATTGGAAGGAGACTCAATGGCAGTGTGATGTAACAAGGCAGGCCTTAAAAGGTAAACACTTGTTTCTACCTTTGTAACATCTTAATGAGCTGGAAAATCACTTTCTTTCCGACAGATGCTTGTTGTTTTGTCTCAGGACACCAACTGGGACAAACAGTTTCGATATTTCCATTAGCTTCTAGATTTAAGTTAATTTCAAATGTTTGGATTGAAGTCATTATGTGGACCTGAGTGTACACCACAGAGTACTGCCAGATTACTTTCACTCAGCCATTACCAGCAACTATGTGGTTTCTGCTCCAGGGTTTATTGTACTGAGGCTGGGTTAGACGTTGTTATTGTGCGTGTCCATAATCATTTATTACACTGACAGTGGCTCTGTGTTTTTTGGCTGAGCTGCACATAAATCTGCTCTGATTCAGTCTGACTTAAGTATTTTACATTAATATATTATATATAATAATTCAGATCAAGCTTCAGAGTGATTCATTTAATTCAGGGGTGTCAAACTCATTTTAGTTCAGGGGCCACATTAAGCCAAATTTGATCTAAAGTAGGTTTGACCAGTGAAATAATAACATAATAATATATAAATAATGTCAACTCCAAATTTCCTCTCGGTTTTAGAGTGAAAAAAGTAAAATTATCCAGTGAAAATGTTTACATCTACCAACTATCCTTTAAAACATGGGTGTCAAACTCATTTTAGTTCAGAGGCCAAATTCAGCCAAATTTGATCTGAAGTGGGCTGGACCAGTAAAATAATAACATAATTATATATAAATCATGTCAACTCCAAACTTTCCTCTACGCTTTAGAGCTTAAAAAGTAAAATTATCTGATGAAAATGTTTACATCTACCAACTATCCTTTAAAACATGGGTGCCAAACTCATGTTAGTTCAGGGGACAAATTCAGCCAAATTTGATCTGAAGTGGGTTGAGCCAGTGAAATAATAACATAATTATAAATAAATAATGTCAACTCCAAACTTTCCTTACATGATGAAAAACTTTACATCTATAAGCTGTTCTTTAAAACAATGTGAACAGCATGAACACCCTAAAATTTGTTAAGTAAATAAGTGCAATTTTAACAATATTCTGCCTCAGTTTATCATTGATGTCATGTTCATTACAACTGACAGATCACAGTGGATCTACAAATACACTAAATATTCAGTAACAGGCAGAATATTACCAAAATTACACTTATGTCTCTTCAGACATTTCAGGTTTTTCATATTTGTTCAGGATATTTACATTTTCTGTGAAATTATAGTTTTAGTGTAAATACAGGAAAATTACATGAAAATATTTACATTTACAAAAAGAAAAAATTGGAGTTGTAAGAATTTATAGGTTGTTATGATAATATTTTTCCCGGTCTGTATGTGGAACCTGAACCAAAATTTTTTGTGATCATCTCAAGTGTAAGTTTTGCGTTTCACAAATTCATCCTGCAGGCTGGATTGGAAGCTTTGGCGGGCAACATTTGGCCCCCGGGCCGCATGTTTGACACCCCTGCTTTAAAACAATGTGAACAACATCAACAGACTGAAATTTATTAAGAAAACTAAGTGTAATTTTAACAATATTATGTCTAAGTTTATCATTTACACATGTAAATTACAACTTACAGATCACAACGGCTCTATAAATACACAAAACATTTAATAACAGGCAGAATATTGGAAACTTGCATTTCAGACATTTCAAAATGTTCATATTTGTTCAGGTTATTCGCGTTTTTGTAAAATGATAGTTTGTTTTAGTGTAAATAAAGTAAAATGACATGAAAATGTTTATATTTACAAAAAGAAAAAAACGAAGTTGTGAGTATTTATAGGTTATTATGACAGTATTTTACTGATTCGACCCACTTCAGATTAAATTGGTCTGTATGTGGAACCTGAAGTAAAATCATTAATATCTTCAGTGTAATTTTTGCATTTCACAAATTCATCCCTCAGGCCAGACTGGACCCACATGTTTGAGACCTCTGATTTAAAGAAAGAAGTACATATACATTTTGGGAAAGTTCCGTTCATATTGACGTATCCCATGATGCCTATGGACAGCTTGAGGTTTTATAGGGATAATGTATGTGCTGTAAATATTTCTTGGCAAACAAAAGACAGGTGCAGTGATTTCCCGGAGTCTTGTTATCGCAGTGTGGTTGCCTGGCAACGAGAGGAGATGCTGTACAGATGGATAAACTGTCTATAAAGAAACACAGCATCTAAAATACACTATAAGATAAACTGCTCTGTCATTGTTCCTAAATTAATTAACTGATTAACTTGAATTCTACCAACTGGTGTCCCTGACAACTCCAGGGGTTTATTCATTTTATTTGTGTCATATTCAACAAGTGCTTCATGCTGTTGGTCATAATGAGTCTGTACAGCTGCTCTGTGGTTCTGTTTTAAGTAGTGCTTCTTAAAAAGACAAATATTTGCAGCGGATTTTCATTTTGAAACCCTAGAGAACTTCTATGTCGTCTTAGGAGTCAAGTAAATCTAAGTAGAAGGTTCTGGCACCACTTCAACCACCTCCAAGATGCATGGAGAAGCAGGTTAAGAACTCCAACAGGACATGTTGTATACAGTCGCAGAAAAAATTATTAGACCATCAAAAGTCATCAAAACGATGGTTACGCAATCAAGTACTAACTCCTGTGTGTACCATGTGACTAAAACAGACAGAAAAGAAAACATGGAATGCCTAAAAGCACTGTTTTTGTCAGTACAGTGCCATAGCTATTGATGTAAGAACTGAAGTGATTTTGGTTTTTATCAAGAAAACCATGGAAAATGTCCAGATATCAGCAATGAAATTAAACTACTATGAGCTATTTTTGTTATTTTCATTATATTTGTCCAAACAAATGTACCTTTAGTTGTACCAGGCATTAAAATGAACAAGAAATTGAAGAAAACAAGGGTGGTCTAATAATTTTTTCCATGACTGTAAATAAACTTGACCTTGACCTCAGTGTTTGTAATGCTGTTTTGTCTTTTATTTTCTTAAATAAGTCTGATTTACTCTGAATTCTGGGTAAATACAGACGAGAACCAATTTGTTTTGTGCCGCCATTTCATTCCTTTCAGCTCACTTCACACAACTTTTACTTTTCAGAAGCGTTTTATCTTTACAAGATACTTTACTGGTAAAATACACATGGTGTTCAGTCCCATTTCATGTTATTCGTGATTTTGGTTATTATCAAGAAAACCATGGAAAATGACAACATATGAGCTCTGAAATTAAACTCTTATGAGCTATTTTTGTCGTTATCATTATATTTATCCAAACAAATGTACCTTTAGTTGTACCAGGAATTAAAATGAACAAGAAATTGACGAAAACAAGGGTGGTCTAATAATTTTTTCCACAACTGTATATTCATTCATTCATTTTCTGAACCATTTAGTCATCTAGAGGGCCGTGGGCGAAGGCGGGGTACACCCTGGACATGTCACCAATTCATCGCAATTCTGATATAAACAGATACACCACCATTCACTCTCACATTCACGTCTACAGGTGGTTTAGATTGACCATTTAACCCACAGGTGTCAAACATGCGGCTCGGGGGCCAAATCCGGCCCTTCAAAGGATTCAATTTGGCCCCTGGGATAAATTTGTGAAATGCAAAAATTACACTGAAGATATGAAGAGTCAAGGATGTTAAAATCATTTTAGGTCAATTCAATCTGAAGTGGGTAAGACCAGTAAAATACTATCATAATAACCTATAAATAATGACTATTTTTTCTCTTTGTTTCAGTGTAAACAAAGTAAAATTGCACAAAAATGTTTACATTTACAGACTAGCCTTATACAAAAATGTGAATAACCTGAACAAATAAGAACAGCCTGAAATGTCTTAAGAGAAGTATGTGGAATTTTACCAATATTCTGCCTGTTCCTAAATGTTTTGTGTATTTGTAGATCTACTGTGATCTGTAAGTTGTGATGCACATGTATAAATGATAGATCATGGTGCAATATTGTTAAAATAGCACTTACCTTTCTTAAGAATTTTCAGGTTGTTCATATATTTTTATGTAATGTTCAAGTACAGTTCGTGGATGTAAAAATTTTCATTATGAAATGTTACTTTTTTCACTCAAAAACATAGAGAAAACTTTGGAGTTGATCTTATTTATAAGTTTTCATCCTATTATTTTACTGGTCTGTCCCACTATATATCATATTAGGCTGTTTGTGGCCCCTGAACTAAAATGAGTTTGACACCCCTGATTTCACGTATTAAGCTGCATGTCCTTGGGAGGAAGTTCATACAGACACTGGGGGAAAAAGTTAACTCCACACATTTCCAGTGTTCATCACACCCTGCTGTGAGGTGATTAAAGCCAACCACTACACCACCACTTGTTGTATTTTGAAAAATATAAAAAAAAAAAAATAAGGGGAAGAACTCAAGCAGCACTTGTCAAATGCTACATTTATGCTGTAGGTCTTAATGCTCAATTCAGATTTTTTGCTGAAATCTGATTTGTTTTGTGTAGGTGTTCACATTAGAATTGAAATGCGATGCCATCAGACTCACGTGTGACCAGTCTATGGTCCTGACGTGACCGGCATGTGCAGAAGAGGATGTGACATCACATGCAGCAGACTGTGTTTATGGAATGAATATGGATCTTAATCCCTAATGGTATTTTCTTACATATGAAAGGTCATCTTAGTTATCAAACATCACAGACCAATAAACCTTGTTTATTGATTAATGGCATTAATATTTTTAGCTCGAGCTGTAATAACAAGCATATACGCAATGCAATGCATGAAAAGAGGAAAATTTCCCCCAGAGGTAAAGCATTATGGAATTCAACTTTCTCTAAAACTGAGTGGTCAAAAGCATGGACATTACCATATAAATACTGTATTACAAACATAATTAGAATTTTACGTCTCAAAATTGTACATAACGTATATCCCTCCAGCCAGGGCTGTTTCAAGATATCTGGGGGCCCTAGGCAAGAAAGTAAAGTGAGGCCCCTAATACATGTAGATGTGGTGGTCGAATCACCGAAGAAGAAAAATAAAATCCAGATGCGATTTCCTGTTTTCTGGTGCATTTAGTACTAGTACTACTGATGATAAAAGGGTAAACAAATAAAATTACTTAAATTAGTATTATTATTTTTTTTATTTTTTTTTCCCTTAGGCCAATTTATTATATAATAATATGCAATTAGTACTGATTGTGATAGATTTAATAATGATAAGATTTTTTTTCCTAGACTGTGATGTTACTAATTCCATGTAGCCTGATAAATACCTTCAGCTTGTGAGGAGGTGGCATTGTCACTATCAATTGGCATTGGCAGAAAGCAAAGCACTTAAAAAAGCAAAAAAAAAAAGGCATTTGGTGAGTAGGCTTACTTTTGTCCTTATTCTAGAAGTATATGATTAAAGTGCGGAGGATTTGATAGTAACTTTGCAGGAGAAGAACTTCACTTCCCATAATGCACCAAAATGTAACGTCAGACCTCATCGGCAAAACTACCTGAGCACATGGTGCAAAGTGTTGTGATGTGTTGATGGGCAAGTGTGGGAAATATAGATAATTACAGAGTTTAAAATGTAGGATTGTGATTACATGGTTCACAGACATGGTTGATGTTGTATTTGAATATTCTGAATATTTGACGATTTTGAAAAGTATTGTAATTTCCTAATTATTCCAATTGTTCCTGAACGCCTCATGTATTGTTTACGTGTGCCTCCTTGAAAGTGAACACAACTCAGTTCCGCAGTGAGGGCACACAGCTGATGTGAGGGACTGAACTGATGTTGGACTGAAAATACAAACTTTTGCTGCAGTCCTACTCTAGTCCTCTTCTGTGCCTAAACCAGCTGACACACAAGGAACAGACGTATGGATGAGACGGAGAAACACAAAGGAAAAGGGACATTTTTCTCCTAATGGGATGGACAGATCACCAACAGAACTTGCTAGCTAACCGAAAATGTCCATTGAACTGGATGGATTATTTGTCCAAACTGGATGGGATTCATAGGACCAGACGATTTTGTTTGGAATAAAGTCGTGTCGGTGACCGCAGCAGGAGCAGACAACCGTCCAGAGTAAGTGAAAACACTTCAGTAGGCTTAGCTTTGGCTTTTCATGACAAAATGCTGTCGTACTTCGGTCCTCCACATCCAAATTATTTAGCTCCAAAGAAGTTTTGGAACGCTGTACAACAGTAGAAAACGGCGATGGAGAAGTTGTGTTTCTTCTCTCCTTAAATTCTCCAACAGAACACAGTTGTGTTGTGTGTATATGATCAGTTGTTGAACTGAATCCTCTCCCTCTCATGCTAACATCTGTCTGTGTGTTTGGTCACTGATGTGAGGGCTTTTGTTCGCACACTTTCAAACATATCACACAGTTGTAGCCTATTTGGAGAAAACAGTGGTTTACTTCATGCTTAACGCTGTGTCGTTGGCATTTTTCCTCTTCTTCTTTCTTTTTTTGTCTTTTTCAAACCCTGAAGGGTAGGAGCGCTTCATCATTGCTGTTCTTTTAAAATGGCCGCCGCCGTGCTCAGTGTGGACAGACCGTTAGTTCCACTGACAGCAAGTGGGGGGTGTGATGGGGGGTGCACGAGGGCGGAGGTCACTTCTACATGACCCTCATAGTGTTTGTCATGACATAGGGGGAATCCCTCTAGTTTGGGGGCCCCAGTCACAAAACAGTACAGGAGAGGGTTAGCGCTGCCTCACTGTGGTGGTTTGTTTACAATGGATGGTTTTGAATAAGTTGTACAGAAAAATGACCATGCGGCCATCGGGGGCCCTCTTCAGCGAGGGGGCCCTAGGCAGCTGCCTACCTTGCCTACGTCATCCCGACAGCTCTGCCTCCAGCGCTATTTTGTCTCGATTCTCTGATGTGGAAGAAATATGTAACTTTTGTCATTCTAACTCTGAAACTACTATACACTTATTCTTTGTATGTGAACATTCTTCTAATTTCTGGTCCGAAATTGAAAAATATATCATATCTAAAAGTAATAATAAGATAACTATAACATCCCAAAATGTAATTACATATTTTAGACATGATTTTCACAATTTGTAAATTTGTTCATCTTATTTGGAAAATTTCATATACATAAAAACAAATATACAAAACACACCCAAATTTTAAAATCTTCCTATTGGAATTTGAAAATTATATTAAATGTTTAGAATTTATCTATAATAAAAAAAAAAGCTCTAACACCCTGGCTATTTATAAACATTTTTTTAATATTGACTGAACTCTCTGTTGCATTTATTTATTTATATTTGTCAGATTTGTTATTTTTATTTCTTTATTTACTTTTTTATACTATTTGTATATTATGCTTTGTATCTTTAAATCTATGCATTATTTTCTTAAACTTATATGTTCAAATGCTTCTTCCCTTTTGACATCTTGTTTGTTTAAATTTTTGTACTGTATACTCAAATGTTTTCAATAAAGTTGAAAAAAAAAAAAAAAGAAAAAGTGAATATGGATCTTGATGGACCTCCTCCAGTGCAGAATTGGGGCGTCTGCTGTACTTCAATTATGTAAAAGTCAGATGGAATGTGACATAACAGACTTAAGTCACACTGGAAAACATCAGATATGTATCCAATTTAAGACCATGCATGAAAGGCAACATTCAGACTCCAGACAAATGTGACCCAAATCCAATTTTTTTGCCTATATGTGACCTGTATCCAACAGTTTGAACAGCACAAATACAATTTTTTAAAATCTGACCCAGGCCACTTTCATATGTGATCCTAAATCTGATACTTATCTAATATTTTACAATGCGACTCGAGTCTGAAGGGCCAGGTCGCATTTATCCGACCTTTATGTCACTGAAATGCGACAAATGTCACAATTCTGCATGTGCTGGTGTCAGCATATCAACTGCCTTTATATATGTGTGAAGCAATACCAAAATATCCACCGATTTAAACTGTTATATAAAAATATGGTCTGGTCCCAGTATAAAGATGGAGGGTCTTAATACTGTTACATCAGTACTCTGTCTTAAATGTTAATGTGTGCTTGTTGTTCCTCATCTAGTTGGTCTGTGTTGTCCATTACCTTCTGGTATTGTTCTTACCATCACTGATATGTGCTGCCCTTTACCATTAGTGCTATTGTAGTTGTTTTTTTTTTTTTCTTACCACTATTGGTATGTAATTATCATCATATAATTGACTGTTAACTGTTACCTGTGGTAACACCACCAGGAATGTACTTTGTTTCTATTTTTTACACACATTTTGGTTCTATAATGTAAATGCTGTCAAATGAGTTCATTCTAATTTGGTTCAGGCCTATTTTGTTTGTTGTTCTGGCTTGAAGTCAAAGGACAGGAGTGAGTATTTAAAATGTTATGTTAAGTTATTTGATGATGAGAATGGGGGTAGGATTAAACACGTTTTTCTTCTTCCTACTCCTTTTCGAGTATAGATGAATGATTTTTTGGGGGAATTTTGAATTTGCATGTATTCTGTAAATGCTCAAAATAAACAAACGAATGAATGAAATGAATATCTGTGAAGTACATTGGAACAAAATGGATGTTTTTTAAAGACATTTGAAATGTCTCCCATTACAAGTAAATGGGAGGGGAAAAAAAAGATGGAAAAAAAATTCATTAAAAATTTGAACTTTGACCTACTTTTTCCAAAATGTAACCACATCTTCTGGGTCATTGGCAATCTATAAACCAAATCTGGTATGAATTCAACCAATAGTTTTGCTGCTACAGACATTTGAAAATTTTGCCCACTGTAAGTAAATGGGGGGGGATTACAAATTCATAAAAAATTTGAACTTTGACTTGTTGTTCCCAAAATGTAATCAGATCTATTCTGGGTCACTGGCAATCTATAAATTAAGTTTGGTATGAATTCAAACAATAGTTTTGCTGCTAGAGTGTTAACAAACCAAACCAAAAACAATAACCCTTGCCTCTCCTTTGGGGAACGGGGTAATAAAGTTATTCCCTTCAACACGTGCTACTGGAGCTTTTGACCTTTAGCAAGTTTTTCCCAAACTTCAATAATGAATAACCATAGATCAACTTTTTTTTGACTCCTCCAACATCCAAAAAGCCTGTTTTGGTCATTTTTTTGTGTTTTTATGTCTTTTATGTTTTAAACTTATTCATCTTGTTGCATCTTTTACATCATTTTACTTTATACAACTGAGGATCTCTTCTAAATCTCACATGGCTTTTCTGAGGCCAACATTTATAAACTCTTTCAGGGAACGCTGTTTTAATTTGGGAAATGAATTCACATTTTATGTTACTGCTATATGTCTTACTCAGCCAATTGGCAACCTGATTAATTACTGAATAGATTGTCTAGGTTTTGGCTTTCCAAGAAAACTCTCTCAGTCAGCATGGACCAAAACTCACCTTCACTTCTCCTTGAACGCTGCAGGGTGACTTATCCCATTAAGAACAAATGAAGACCGGAGCTTCTCATTTAGCCTCTTCGGTCACGCCTCTGGTCCGACATCACTGTCCTGAGCAGGAAACCCGTCCTCGCCAATTGTGAAGGCAGAGATAAGGAGATAATCCAGCGTCCCATGTGGAGCTTGGATCCATCTCATCTCACTGGGGAGTTTCAGGAAATGTGCTCATCCTGACCTCAGTCCTCTGTCTGCAGCTTTCACTGGGATTTATGGTCTTTGCTTTACAGACAGAGGCAGTGTTCCTGTTGGTTTGGACAGGTTACGTGAGGTTACACTCTAAACACTGCAAGGTTACACTGTCTGAGCTGTACACAGACAGTATAATGTATATAAATAAGAGGCAATGTAGGATGTAGATGGAAATAATTTAGAAGTAATTTACTTATTAAAAGGCTCTCAGATGGAGGGATCATATATATATCAGCTAAAATTTGCTTAGAGGTCTTATTTATTTATGTCTTTGTGCATAAGAAGTCAATATAAGTGAATCCCCAAAGGAGCTTTGTGTTGGTAAATGCAAGTTATGCAAATTGACAGGATTTCAGTTCTGTTGCAGCATGTTGATGGTCATATGAACTATGTTTTCAAGTAAAAAATGTCCAGTTTCATCACAATTAATGCTATACTTTCATGTCACAAATGGCCAAGTTATATTTTAACTGAATTTAGCTGAAAAACAAATATTCTATTCTTTTAGATTCCCCAGTTCTTCTTACAAGATTCTATCCTACATATCACGTTTCATTTTTACAGGTTGCAATATGGAGTATGGTGCTGATCCATCCTGCTTATGTTACGCCAATACATACATTAAGAATGTCACATGTCACTTTTGAAATCAACAGTTTTGTAATAATAAGCATTTTTATAAAGAAATAACAATTCTATATTGTTATTTAGTCTTTAGTATGATGATAAACTATACAATAAATGATTCTGATCCTAGTTTTTGCACAGGGATCATTTGTGTTAACGGTGACATGGCTGCCGAGCATCAGTATGATGGGATCTGTAACAACCATGTCACATCCGTCCACTGCCACATTTTGTGTTTTTGTGTCAGCTGTTATTTTTTTAGATCGCAGGTGTCAAACATGCGGCCCGGGGGCCAAAAGCGGCCCACGGGATGAATTTGCAAAGTGCAAGTTTGGGCATCCAACTCAAAAATAATATCATAATAACCTAAAAATAATGACAACACCAATTTTTCCTCTTTGATTTAGTGCAAAAAACAATAAATTATGAAAATATTTACATTTACAAACTATCCTTTAAAATGTGAATAACTTGAACAAATATGAACAACCTGAAATATCTGAAGAGAATTAAGTGGAATTTTAACAATATTCTGCCTGTTACTAAATGTTTTGTGCCTTTGTAGATCTGATCTCTAATGCATATGTATAAATGATAAGTCGAGGCAGAATATTGATAAAATTGTACTTATATTTCTTAACAAATTCCATTTTTTTCAGGTGATTCACGTCCTTTTTGTTTGGATAGTTTTTAAATGTAAATATTGGTGTAATTGAATGTTATTTTTTGCACTAAAACAATTTGGAGTTGTCACTATTTATTGGCTATCATGCTATTATTTTACTGGTCTGGCCCACTTCAGATTAAATTGGGCTGAATGTGGCCCCCAGAAGAAAATGAGTTTGACACCCCTGTTTTAGATCCACAATACTAACATTTATGAATAAGAGGAGAATTAGCAATAGTAAGTATATAAGTTTATTACAAATAAAGTACTGGTACTGACCAGATCATCATGGGTAATGTCACGTCCGTCCACCAGCAAAAGTTTTCACATACACGTGCTTTTCAAAATCCAATATTTCTGAAAATATAGCTTCCACTGTCAAATAATATCAGTAGTCTGTGCACAAATGTATTAGCATTATTTCAACACAGTTCTATGCATTTATGACAACTTTTTTTTTTTTTTTTGACAAAAACGGCCACTCATTTGACCCCCTAAGTAAATTTTAGCTGATATATATTTTCAAAGTAATGACTGTATATATTAATCCATGGGTATTGATGTTTTTACTGTTCCAAGAATGTATCATGGATCATTTTAGCCTCTTAACTGCAATTTTCGGTGTTCAAAATCATTGTAATGTCAGGCAAATACAAAAGTACAGCACAGAGTTAATTATTCACATCCAAAAACATAAATACTAAACTAACAAGTTACCATTAATTACATTTTTTTTATCATTATTCTGGTAATAGATCGGCCCTGAAAGACCTTGTACTATTTCTCTCATGACCAGATGAATTTTTCTCTACATTTAACCTTTCCTAAATGATTTATTGGCATTTATTACAATATTTATCCTCAGACTTTAGCTTTTTTCTTGTGAAAGTCAGGGGTTTTCCTTCCTTCCTTTTTATGTAACTGACCATGTTGATATTCAGAAAAGCTCAGAGTAAATTCAAAAGCTATTATATTGAAACAGATACATTTTAAGACAAAGTGATATTTTCAGCAAAATATATAATTAACTGAACATAAAAAAAAAAAAACATCTACATCCACTGATACTTGTAAAATGACAGAATTCATGAAACTCAGCATTCATTCATTCATTCATTCATTATTTATTTATTTATTTTTGAGGAATTTAGGGGGAAAAAATTAAAGGTGGAGGGATTATAATTTAACAGGACAAAAATATCTTCACACCACCACTGTAAAGACCATGTTTATTTCAATTTATGGAGTGAATTTTTTGGAATAACCTGCAAAGATTTGTCAGTTTTTTAATATAATTTAATTCTTTTATATATTTTGTTGTTGGAGAAGCACCTGTAAATACAACTGTAACATAAAAGGTTTTCATTTCAGTTATTTAAGGTTAGATAAAAAGGGTCAGAAAAGAGTTGTATTTATTTACTGATATCTAAATTTCTTATGATAATATAGTACAGAGGTATAGTATCCATATCTATCTCAGAAGTATCTGTAAAATGTATTTACTTATTTAACTATTAATTCAACTTCTCATTAGATACTGCATATTTATAATAAAATACCTTGGATTTGAGTTTCTTTGTCTTTACATGTTCTGTCTCTGTGTGTTTTATCCTTGTGTCACTGTTGAATATGTCATTTTGTTCTTTGTACCAATAAATGCAGAACATAGTGACATTTAACTCTCCTGCACAGTTTTGTTTTCACTGTTAATACTTTGCTATAGTCAAGTGAATTTAGGCTAGAAAATGAATATGTGATCACTTTTAACACAGTAAATTTCTATGTGTTCTATGTTTATTACCCCGCTCCCCAAAGGGGAGGCAAGGGATATTGTTTTTGGTCCAGATTGTTTGTTTGTTTGTTAACACTCTAGAAGCAAAACTATTGGTTGAATTCATCCCAAATTTGGTTTATAAATTGCCAGTGACCCACAATAGTTGTGATTAGATTTTGGGGAAAGTAGGTCAAAGTTCAAATTTTTAATGAATTTTTAAAATCTTTGTTTTTTCCGATTTACTTATACTAGGTGAAATTAAAATGTTTGTAGCAGCAAAACTATTGGTTGAATTCATACCAAATTTGGTTTATAAATTGCCAGTGAACCAGAATAGATGTGATTATATTTTGGGAAAAGTAGGTCAAAGTTAAAATTTTTATGAATTTTTAAAATCTTTTTTTTCCCCATTTACTTATAATGGGCAAAATTTCAAATGTGTATAGCAGCAAAATGATAGGTTGAATTCATACCAAACTGGGTTTATACATTTCCAGTGACCCAGAATAGATGCCATTACATTTTGGAAAAAGCAGGACAAATTTAAATTTTTTATGAATTTTTTCAATCTTTTTTTTCCCCCATTTACTTACAATGGGCCAAGTTTCACATGTCTATAAAAACACCAATTTTGTTTCAACTTACTTCAAACTTTGCACATATATAGAAGCAGTTGATATGCTGACATCAGAACTCGCATAGACATGATGACATCAGCTGGATTGATGCCAAAATATGCTACAATACTCTCAAGGGGCGGGGTTTGTTGTGCCTGGAACTACTTCTAATCTTTTGGGGTTTTTTTAGTCTCACTGTGGACAATGTAAATTATCATTTTTTTCTGGTATGATTATACTTTGTATTACACTTGTGTGGATAGAATTTGTTCAGTCTCGTCAGTATAGTGAAGGAAAGTGAAGTGAAATGAAGTGAAGTGTTGTTCATCTGATTTAACCATAAATAAGTGGAGGTGTGTAAACAGGAGTATATTTTTTGTGCAGATATATGCAGGAATTTTCTGCAAGGACTGATTTCTTGCCTCTATTTTACATTTTAATTTGTCTCAGCGCAGTGGGATCTCCTATTAAATGTACCCAATACTTGAATTTATGGATAATGATGTGAATTTTCCTCTCAGTCAATAGTTATAGGACACTTTTATCATCTTTAGTGCCACATGTTATTTAGCAAGTCCAGTAATTTACAGCATTTTTAATTATTTTTTAATTTTCCTCCTGCTGGTACAAGGTAGCATTCATGCAGTAATCCATCAGTAGTTTAGGACACACCGTATCTTTGGTGCTGTTAATCACAGGCTCAGTAGCATTATATGAATTGGATTTACATTTCATTAATGTGTTGCAGAGAGAGCGGGCAGAGCTGGCTACGGACAAAGTGAAAGATGTTGAGCGCATGGCAGTGGCTTTTAGCCCAGATGATGGACTGTCGCTCTGCTGTTCGTGGACAGTAGCAGTGGATTTAATGGAGGCTGTAAACGAGGCCAGGAGGGCTCCGAGTCCTGCTAATGAATCAGTAGTAGATGGGCAGGACAGAAGAGTGAAAGACGAGAGAAGACAAAAAACACTGCATAACATTCTGACACAGATATATATGGATGTTGACGTCTGCTAATGGACGTATGATATGTGATATCAGTCTGATAACACAATAACGTCAATAAAACTGAAGGCATTGGTCCACTGAAAGGCTAAAAAGCATCATGTACGCAAAGTATAAACAACATAAGACATTTGTTTTACATCATTCTGACACCTTATTATCTCATCTGTAGTATAAGGTGATATATTGTGTGTAATATCAGATAGAGGTCAGGTGTCGGGTGGAGGAATTTATGTGTAAGAAGTAGAAGTAGTATTCAGATCCTTCTTTAATAAAAAAGTACAAAATAAAAGTAGAAATACAATGTAGGCAAACTTATAGAGACCTTAGTTCACAGGTGTCAAACATGTGGTCCAGGGGCCAAACCCGGCCCACTAAAGGGTCCAATCCGGCCCTTAGGATGAATTTGTGAAATGCAAAAATTACACTAAGATATTAACAATCCTTTTATTTCAGGTTCCACATTCAGACCAATTCAATCTCAAGTGGGCAGGACCAGTCAAATATTATCATAATAACATAGAAATAATGACAACTCCCAATTTTTCTCCTTGTAAATGTCAATATTTTCATGTATTTACACTAAAACAAAATATAATTTCACAAAAAATGTGAATAACCTGAACAAATATGAACATGAAACCTGAAAGAGAAGTAAGTACAATTTTAACAAGATTCTGCCTGTTATTAAATATTTTGTGTGTTTGTAGATCCACTGGGATCTGTACGTTATAATGTACATGTGTAAATGATAAACTGAGGCTTAATATTGGTATAATTACATTTATTTTTTCAGTTTGTTCATGCTATTCACATCTTTTGTTTGGAAAAGATAGTTTGCAGATGTAAACCTTTTCATAATGTTCATTTACTTTTTTCGCTCTAAAACAGAGAAAATTTTGGACTTGACATTATTTATATATTATTATGTTATTATTTTACTGGTTCGGCCCACTTCAGATCAAATTTAGCTGAATGCGGCCCCTTTCATGCATAGTGGACAGTTACAGCTACAGTGGAAAGCTGTTCAAGTCTTCTCTTTTATATTCATGGATTTTGTTGTTTTAGTTCCATATCAGCCAACACGGTGGACACTTATGCATCATCCCATACACTGTAATTCATACCAGTACTGTAAATTTGCTGTTCTAGATAAACCCGATCTGCAGTAATCTTTGATTGTTAAAAAAAAAACAATGCTAATTGTTATTAAATTGTAATTAACAGTTTTGTTTTTTGTTTTGTTTTTTTTAACAAAAAGTTTTTTGTTTTTTTTTTGCATATTATCTCCATGCAGGTATTGTTGAAATATGAGAAAACATCAAATTAGCAGCATCAAAAATGTTTTTTAACTCATAGTTTTCACACAGTATATCAGTAGATACCTGTTTCTTTGCTTCTAAATTTAAATGCATGATTTTGTAACTCCATGTAAAATCAGTTCGTAAAAAAAAAAAAAAAAAAAAAAGTTGAGTGGACAGTTTTGCAACTTCATGAAAAATAGTTTCATAAGAATTTTTTTTATTATTATTATTATTTTTTTTTATGTATTTTTTAAAATATATTTTTATTTTATTTATTTATTTTTATTTATTTTTCAGAAGAAAATTTTCAATCACATTGTTTTTTTCATGCCTAAAGAGGAATAAAAACAGAAAAAAAATCTTGATTAAGGTTCTCATAATTCATGCATGAAAGGGTTAAGGAAAGACGGAAAGCATGGGGGTTCTTAGTCACAGCTATCAGCCCAAATGCAAACACACACACACAAAAAAAAAAAAAAAAAAAACACAAATGTGCGAGATCTGTCTTATTTAAATTCACTGCAGCACCGAAAAGTAGATCCTAATGATGTTCAAGAATCACCCAACATGTTACGCACCATACAGATAGATTCATCATTTTTTAAATTTATTTATTTATTTATTTCGCCTAACACATTCCCATCTAAAACCTATGCATCCTTAACATCCACCGGGGCTGAGTTAATGATTCTACATGTGATGCACGTGCTATGTGATTGTGTCCACTCAGCCTTTCACTGCATCAATAAATGCCTGTAATTAAAAATCAATGGGACTCCACTGCATAATTGAACCACGATTGTGTTTTAGGCCAGTTAGCTTTATGCAAAATGGTTTAATCTATCTCTAATTGACTCTTTGATTGATTAAGATCTCTATTTTATATTTACCGTTGCTTTCCGGTGAAGAGTTTTTGATCGTAATTAGATGGATGAATATTAAAATTCCTTTAATGTAGATAATACGTGGACCACATTTTTGGAATAATCTACGACCTGAACTTTAATCAACATCTTCTTTATCATTATTTAAAAAACATCTGAAAAGGATTCGAATTTATGAAAAACTGTAAGGCTGTATATCATTTCATTTGTATTTCTATTGTTTTTACTTTAGATTATGATTTCAGTTATATTGCATTTTTAATTTTTTTTTTTTTTTTCCCCCTGGGCATTGTTTTTTTCCAGGGAGGTATTTATATAAGCCTTTTTTGGTTTCTATCCTCACCTGCACAATGGTGTTACTTGCATGAAAATTGTTTTTGAATTTTTTCTCTTGCTGTCTATGATGTGTAAATAGATAAATAAAACTAATAAAATAATAATGTAGACCCAGTGCTTTAACCAAAAAAGACCCAGTGCTACTTTTGTGATAGTCCCCAAATGATTTTTTCCTCTATATTTAACCTTTCTGAAGTGATTTATCACCATTAATTGTAATATTATCTTCTGTGTTTTGCTTTTTTTGTGTGAAAAACTGGTATTTTCCTCTATTTAATTCACTGATCATGTAGATGTTCATAAAAGCTCAGATTAAAAATAAGGGTTATTAAATCAAAAACAGAGAAAACTGAAGGAAAAGTTACTTTTAGAGCAAAATCTATCACTATTCGTTTTTCCATTGACCCTCAAATTGCGCAAATATAACTTGCGCATAAAAATTTACCAAATGGAAAAACGACAATTTTGCCAAAAGTCTCAAGTTCAATTCGAAGTTTTGCAGTGGTTTGTCGGGCAAATATATCACACAAAACTGCAATGGAAAGACCTTTCTTCGCAACTAGAGTCAGGTGAATTAAAAAAACGGATGATGACATACGTTACAACAAGCGAAGAAGAAAAAGAAACATGTCGCGGTATGTGTGGACACACCAGGAAACCCAATCATTTTTTAATTTAGTACGAGATAGAGGGGTAATATATAATAATAATGAATATATCTGTAAATCAACACCATATTTACGTTTGTCGACATGTTTATGGAATGACTTCTCGTGTCATCTCGTGATAATGAATAAACAAATCATCGCATTTGTGATTTAATGGAAAAACTGACATTACGCACTTGTGTTTTTTCGACATTTAGTAAATATCGGTAAAGTTTTGCGCAGATGTCCAATGGAAAAGTGACTACTAACTGAATATAAATCAAGTGTCTCCATCCACTGTTATTGATCCAACTCCATGGATTTTACTGGTGAATCAGTGTTGTAGAAGATGACTGTGTTTCCATGGTAACCACGGAGCCTCTGAACGTCCAAATGGGTCATATGTGATGACCATGAATAGATGACAAACTGTATTTTACACCAATTATTTACATGTATTGATAGGATTAGTGGATCAACAGGTATTAAATAGTTTATATCAGTAGATGGTTTGTGGCTGTTTGGGTCTCTAATAGTTAAAAATGGAAGAAGTTGAAGTGTGCAGGTTCAAGTTGTCATTTAACCCATATGTTCTTTACCTTCCCAGCAGTACAAAACTTTTGGACTGGCTATTTTAAGACACTGTCTTCTATAATGGGCGTGCGTTTAGAATTCTGCCCTTTGATTCCACCTTTGGTTCCACACAATAGTGATGGGACTTTTGGCTCTTTGAAGGGAGCCGTTCAATCAGGAGCCGTTCACTGAAAAGAGCCGTTCAAAAGACTGGCTCTTTTATGTTTTTTGCATTCTTTTGAAACACCAATGTTTTAATGCTTAATAGGCTACATGTGATGATTGACATTCCATTTTAAAGGTCTTTAATTGGCGCGGCAGTAAATATTATCTTACCGTAAAAAAGAATAGTTAGTTCAAATGTGTGGGTAAATACATGACATGAGAGGTGACATTAGGCAAATACTAGAATTGGACACAAAACATCAAGGTACATTATGTGGACTAGTCTGTAGCCTAAAAATTAAGAAGAAAATAAAACATTTTCTTATGAAATAACTTTTTTTTTTTTTGGCTCATTACTCACAGGTGGTCACTCACTCACTCTCAAACTTTTTTATACTCACCTCACACTTCAAACTGTTGTTTTTTTGCTAACTTCTTACCATGAGACATGCACAGTGCACTCTTTTTTTTTCTGCTCGAACATCATCCTCCTGCCCAGTGCCTCCCTAGTGACACTAAATTGACAGGCAATCAAACACTCCCTCCTTAAAAAAAAAAAAAATGAACGGCTCTTTACAAAGACTCGGTTCCCATCATTCATTTCAAAGAGCCGTTCAAAAGATTCGAGTCGTTTGTGAACGTCACATCACTACCACACTAAGACAGATCATCGCCTTCACATCATTACTGGCCAGACGCTGTCTTCTTTTACAATGGAAAACTTCTAAACCTCCTTCATTATCTCAGTGGATTAAGGATACAGTATCTTTTATTAAACAAAAAGGTTTTTTTGTTGTTTTTTTTTGCATATTAGCTCCATGCAGTTATGCTAAAATGTGAGAAAACATCAGAATAGCAGCATTTTAATTTCATAGTTTTCACACAGTATATCAGTAAATACATGTCTCTTTGCTTCTAAAATTAAACACGTGGTGTCCAGCTGAGTGGACATTTTTGTAACTCCATGAAAAATATGTTCATAAAAAAATCAAATTGTTTATTTTTATGCCTGAAGAGGAATTTAAAAAAATCTTGATTAAGGTTCTCATAATTCATGCATGAAAGGGTTAATAAAGATATCTGGAAAAATAAATAAATAAATGGAAGAAGAGACGATCAACAGTGAAAAATTGACTTTATTTCTTTCTTTCTGTATGAGTTCTGTGAGAAAAGCCGTCATTCCTTTCATTGAGCGATAAATGTAGCGCAATGAAGACAATCTACAAATCACACATAAAAGTGTGAAAGTGACTGAACCTGACAACTTTAACGGAGACAAACTGTCAGGTACAACAGATGCAGCTCTCCAATATCCACAGTAATGATGCCGAATAAAGAAATTTAATCTCCATTAGCTCCAGAGAAAGTTTTTTTCTTTACATAGTTTTAAACAGGTTGACCTCCCAGTCATGCTGCATTCAGGAACGTCTCTCTCCGTCGGACTAATCTGCTGTTGTCTTTTTACCCCTACTATTGAAGCTCAGAAGGTCGCTCTGTCCTATCAGGTTTCAGGGTGTCAGTATCAGCTAACAAGGGGTGTTGCATCGAGTTGTCGATTTAACATTAAAATGGAAATTGACTTTGGTGTGTAGTGAGACCAGAAGCACTTAACACAGCTCTGAAGACATTATTCAGTGAGTTATTGGCTACCGCATGCTGAGGCGTTCATGTGCCCCCCATGATTGCTTTGATTAGTAAAAGATGACCTTGTGGATAATTGATTTGCGGGTTTTATTTCTTTACGGATGGTTAATTTTGCAAAATAGACGTCAGCTGTATGTAATTTTAATGCTTTTTCCTTTAACACAGGGTTTCAACTCATGATCATTTTCACTGTTGATTATTTTATCAGTTTTTGGGCTATAAAATATCAGAAAATGGTAAAAATAAAATAAAATAAAATAAATAAAAAATTGAAATGTTAGTCAGTGTTTCCCAAAGCCCAACATGTGTCTGGTTTGGTCCACATCCAAATTATATTCTGTTTAACCCATAAAGACTCAGTGCTACTTTTGTGGCAGTTCCTTAATGATTTTTTCTTTATTTTTAACCTTTCTTAAGTGATGTATCAACATTTATTCTTATATTCTCTGCTCTCTATTTTGCATTCTTAAGTGAAAATCAAGTATTTTCCAATATTTAATTAACTGATCATATAGATGTTCATAAAGCTCAAATTAAAGTTGAGGGGTTTTATATCAAAAATAGATTTCCAGTGACCCAAAATAGATCTGATTACATTTTGGGAACAGTGGGTCAAAATGCACACATATGGAAAAATGAAAATCGTCTCTGTTTCTCTGACTTAACGAGATAACTATCAAATAATTACAAGAAATTGTTTTATGAAGAAAAAAAAAACAGCTCTGTTTTTACAAGATAATTATGTTGTTAATTCAGAAAAACAGAGCCAATTTGTATTTTTCCATGTGAATGCAATATCCTTGCATGTTTTTCCCCCCATTTACTTATAATGGGCAAAATTTCATGTCTGTAGCAACACAACTATTGGTTGAATTCACACCAGACTGGGTCTATAGATTGACAGTGACACATAATAGATGTGGTTACAATGTAGGGAAAAGTAGGTCAAAGTCAACCTTTTTTATGAATTTTTAAAATCTTTTTTTTCTTCCCACTTATTTGTAATGGCTGAAATGTGTCCATGCTGTTGATGTCTATGCTGACATCAGCACATACATAGACATGATGACATCAGCTGGATCTATACCAAAATAAGGTACAATACGTGCGAGGGGCAGGGTTTGTTGTGCCTGGCATCACTTGTTTTATATTGTTTACTTTTGCACTATCCTGATGCATGTACACTTTTTTTCTTGCACGTCATGTTATTGCTGCTTTGACTGTTGAATTTCCCCGTTTTGGGATCAATAAAGTCTAGTCTAATCTGTTTTAATCTAATCTAATCTAATCTAATCTAATATAATATAATATAATATGATGTAATTTAATCGAATTGAATCAAATCTAATCTAATTTTATCTATTCTGATCTAATCTAATCTAATCTGATGTAATTTAATCAAATCGAATCAAATCTAATCTAATTTAATTTAATCTATTCTTGTCTAATCTGATTTGATCTAATCTAATCTGATGTAATTTAATCGAATCAAATCTAATCTAATCAAATTTAATTTTTTCTATTCTGATCTAGTCTAATCTAATCTGATGTAATTTAATCGAATCAAATCTAATCTAATCTAATTTAATTTTATCTATTCTGATCTAATCTGATCTAATCTAATCTGATGTAATTTAATCTAATCTAATTTAATTTTATCTATTCTGATCTAATCTGATGTAATTTAATCAAATCGAATAAAATCTAATCTAATCTGATGTAATTTAATCGAATCGAATTTAATTTTATCTATTCTGATCTAATCTAATCTGATGTAATTTAGTCAAACTGAATCTAATCTAATCTAATATCATCTAATTTAATTTTATCTATTCTGATTTAATCTAATCTGATGTAATTTAATCAAATCTAATGTAATCTAATCTGATGTAATTTAATCAAATCTAATGTAATCTAATCTAATTTAATTTTATCTATTCTGATCTAATATGATCTAATGTAATCTAATCTGATGTAATTTAATCAAATCGAATTTAATTTAATCTATTCTGACCTAATCTGATCTAATGTAATCTAATCTAATATGATGTAATTTAATTGAATCGAATCTAATTTAATTTTATCTATTCTGATCTAATCTAATTTGATCTAATCTGATGTAATTTAATCGAATCAAATCTCATCTCATCTAAACTAATTTAAATTCACCATTTTCAGGTTGTAGCTACAACTTGAAGGAGAAAGACACAGTGCACTAGAAAAATTCATCCCTCTTCTGTCTTGAGCTACAGTATATTAACCATTCTTTTCTTTTTATTAAACATTTTGGTATCTTTACAACTCTTTCATACATATATAAACACTTCAAATATTTGCACCTACCTTTATTCCAGTAAAGTTTTTTAACACATGTACGGTAGGTAAAATACAGCAGGAAATGTCATGTAAAACAATGCACAACCATGGAAGTCTGTTCTGTTCTGGTCTGGCGAGCCGTAAAATTATTTTCCCAGATCTTGCTCATGATTAATCGCTTAATCTAGGGAGTCTTGGCCTTTTTTTTTTTTTTTTTTTTAAACACAAAACCTGAACATTAAAGAAACTTCTTTTCTTCTTCTGCTTTCCTGCTGTCAGTTATATTTCCTTGATTAATTTCCTCAATTTGTCTTTTAATTTCCTACCCTGACTTCAAGCTTAAATGCATGACCCTGTTTCTTTGTTCTTATACCTTTATTGGGTCAAAAAAAGTAAATGAAAAAGTAGATTTCTTTGCCAGTGCAGCGTGTACCACATGGATCCTTCTGCACTTTAATGTTATGAGATGTGCAATGGAAACGGGCTCATTGATCCACTGATATTGTTAAAATGTTCATCTTTGTTACCAAAATTTGTTCGTTCAGTGCCAAAATCTAAATCTTACCAAGTGTACGGTATTTTTCTCATTTCTAGTCAAAATATCTCATCACACTTAAAATAAGACATAATCACCTAAAGGGTAACTTTTCAGTTAGATATAAGAACTTATTTTTAGACAATAGATCTTGAAAATCTTATTTCAAGAAATTTTCCCAAGATAATTTTCACTGGTTCCATTTACAGATTTTTTTATTTATTTATTTTTTGCATGAATTAAGCAAATAAATAAATAAAAAAAATCTTAAAACAAGCAAAAAAAATTTGCCAATGGAACAAGTGAAAATTATCTTGGGAAGATTTCTTGCAATAAAATTTTCAAGATCTATTGTCTAAAAATAAGTTCTTATATCTCACTGAAAAGTTACTCTTATGTCTTATTTTAAGTGTGATGAGATATTTATTTTTATTTATTTATTTATTTATTTATTTGCACATAATAAAAACAGCAATGGAAAAAAGCAACATTCAAACAAGTAACAAAAATTGTGCAGGAGAGGTTAGAAGCCAAAAAAAAAAAAAAAAAAAGGCTTATACCTCCCTCGAAATGAACAACACACAAAAAAAAGAATTAAAAACTACAGTATAACGGAAATAATAAACTAAAATAAAAACAATAAAAATGTAATCCACATTACAAATCATCAAATACAAATCAAGTGATATACAGCCTTACATTTTTTCATGAATTAAAGTCCTTTTCAGATGCTTTTTAAACAATGATAAAGTAGATGTTGATTGAAGTTCAAGTCATAGATTATTCCACAGATTTGGTCCACAATATTTCAGAGAATACTGACAGACTGAAGCTCGGCAGTAGGGAAGAGAAAATTTGCTTGAATATCGTGTTGAAAAGTTGTGAATAACAGAAGATAATATAAAGAAATCCTGAAAAACTTTAGGAAGAATATGAGTTAAGTGACCATATTTGTACATGAAGACACAGGTCTGGTAAACATTCACATCAAAAACTGAGAGAAGATTGAATTTTTTGAAAAGAGGAGCAGATGAGTTGAGTCTGTTAGAAAAGCTGATCATTCTTAAAAATTTCTCTTGAATTAGGAGAATCTTATTGAGATAAGTGGGACAGGTTGCCGCCCAAACAGCATTGTGATAAATAATGTAAGGATAAATTAAGCAATAATAAAAAGTTGAGAAACAGGAATGATTTATCAATGAACGAACTCTGTTCAAAATGCCAATTGACTTCATGATTTTTTTACAGACAAGATCAATATGAGATTTCCGATTCAATTTTTCATCTACAATAACACCCAAAAATTTAATGTAAGAAACCTGGGTTATTTCAAAGTTATCTATGAATATTTTGTTGTTTTCCTTGTTGTACTTCTTATTTTTGTTACAAAATATGATAAAATTAGATTTTTCGGTATTGAGAGACGGTTTATTCATCTGAAACCATCTAGAAACAGACGATAGTTCTTCATTTGCTTCTCTAATCAGTGTATTGAAATTTTTATGTGATATAACCAAACATGTGTCATAAGCAAACAAAAGAGGCAAGGCATTTTTACATACCATAGGGAGATCATTGATGTAAATCAAAAAAATTAAAATAAATAAATAAATAAATAAAATATTTTGACTAGAAATCAGAAAAATACACTTGAAAAGATTTTGATTTTTGCAATGTTGTTCTAAAAGAAAAGTAACTTTATTGTCATAGTTGTAAGATAATTGCACATTTCTAATTTTTATTTAGAAAAATATTGTCTCAGGGACAGTCTGGTTGAGTTTATTTATATTATTCAAGCAAAAATCTAAGTTATTTTTAATTTGAACAAAAAATTTTTCAAGGAACAGCAAAAAATATTGTTACAGTATTCATGTTTCTTTCAATAAAACTTATAATCGCACCACTGTTTATGTATTTAATCGGTATAACACTACAGAACTGAGCAGACCGGTTCATCCTCGTAACATTAATGCCGTATTACGTAACATCTTTCCAAAATCCATACACTGTAACAAACACAGGGTCTGCAAAGAAGCGGAGAATGAGCTGGATTGTTTATGTTGGAGTCCATATATAGACGTTATTGAAGCTGTCATTTCAACTTAAGTAAGAGCCCACAGAGTTGAACAAGCGTCTCTTTGTGGCAGTGTGTTTACCTGAATGGGTAAACAGAGACAGCGCTCTTGGACGGTGCGATTGTCTTTTCTAATAAACACACAGGCTGCAAATGTAGCCACGAAGCAGAGACTGGAATAACAGCCTTCTGTGCAGACATTAAGAGACAATAAGTGAGATTTAGATCATTCCCAGGCACCGGAGAAAATGTTCCTATATTGATCCACAGCGCAATAAAACGTAACTAAGGGAGAATTTATACAGTGTCATCTTCATTTCTGCATACACCAGTGTGAATTAATCCTGGTTATAAGAGGAATGTTAGTGTGAGTATATCAGTGTAATTACGATGATAATGCTGGGCTGTCAGGGCAGATTTTTCTCGCGTCGCTGCAGCTCTATTTGCGATGTAATTGAAAAGAGAAAAAAAATGTAGCGATTTAAAGATTTAAGATAACATTATATTCATAGAAGACAGTATTAAAAGCCCTATGTTTGGATTAAACCAGTGATATTTTGGTTTTTTAAATAGAATTATGCGCTTTAAAACATTTCCCTGTGGTCTACATAAACTGTAAATGTTCTAATTAATTCAACTCCACAGGTCCATCTTCAACCCTATTTCTGAGTAATGACACCAGAAAGGTCGTTTTGAATGCTGGCCCTTTAAATGCAAATGAGCCACTTCAGGCCCCGCCCCTTCCAGGTCATTGGCTGTGCTGCTCTGTCCTGTTCAACCACTTGTGTTTATTAATTCAACCAACAACTGAACATTTTAGGTAATCGGCTCAAAGTTTGGACATATTTTCAGTTTTTACTCCAACCGCTGCTGCTGATAAACAATTATGTTGTACTCCCGAGAAATATTTGTCAAAAGTCTTGACCTTATATGTGCAAATGTCATGATGTAACTAGTTATAAAACGTAACTAATTAAGCAGGAATTAAAACAGGTTGTAGAAATCCACTTGATTTTTGCCAGAATGAATATAAAGGTAGTCTTGCAGCACCTGGAGGGTTCAAATTCAAACTTTATGAACTGTTAGGGTCCAAATACACAAATAAATGAACCAAAGACTAATAAAAGTGGGTTTAGCAAAATATGACCCCTTTAAACTGTTGAGATTCCAAAGAAGTCTGAACGTATAAAACTATAAATTCTAGCTATTTGTGTTCACTTGTTAAAATATGGCTGGTTCAGCAAAAATGCTATATGTTCTTATGTTAGAGTGATTCATAGTTTCTTTGAGCCGATTTTTAGCTTACCGGCTGACAGACTGTAAGCTATTGTCGTCATGCGGCGTCCGTCGTCGTCGTCTGTCATTGTGCTGTCTCTAAGTTAAATTCATAATGTAACTGAGTTAAAAGTTAAAAAAGGGTTAAAAATGAATGTTTTAAAAATGTAAAGTACAGTCTACTCTCGTTATACCGCCAACTTCCATTCATGGCCAAATTGGCGGTATAGCGAAAATGGCGTTACAACGGGTTGCGTCCATAATGTGCATGTCTTTACTATATGATGTCTATGCTGCCCCCGTTAACCCATTCTAATTGCGTTTCTAAATAAATCTTGATTCTGTTATGTTGTAAGGGATCATTTAAAGTGGGGAAACATTTTAAGCATTATTATACCGTGTCGGGAAATGACACCCCATCATCTTGAGGCTTTGGCTTAATCCCACGTCCTCTTCCCGACGTCCTGACCTACTGAGTGTTCTGCGATAAATGAAGGGTGGCTGTTCCATAGACCTACTCGTAGCTTGTCGCGATCAGCATCTGACGCATTTGTTTCAGTGCATTGTTAAAATTTATGTGTACTCGATGGCAATCACGCTGGCGGTATAACGGTCGGGAAATCAATGGTATAAGTGTTGTTTGTGCATGGAACTGGGCTGGCGGATGGCGATAGGCGGAAATGGCGGTAGCTAATGGAATAATGCATTGGGGATTTTTGTGCAATGGTTTTGGTCGGCGTTGAGCGAAAATGGCGGTATAACGGCGGGTGGTTTAACGAGAGTAGACTGTAGTAGTTGCTTTGAGATAATTGATGTTCTGCTGCCACCTACTGGCCACAGTAATTATCCACGTAATTCCACAGTTTAGTCAAGCGCAGATGCACAGTATGAGACAGAGACTTCCTGATAGCGGTTGTTGCTGAATGCCATCTGATAGGCTTTGGCTTTGGAGAATATGTGTCTGTGAGTAATATGCAACGATAATCATTAAGGGTTCATACTTTATGTTTAGAGAAATGTCATGTTGTAGACCGCGGTGTGGTTTATCGATATGTGTTTCTGTTTAATGTTTCTGCTAGCTAACAATCGCTAACCGTTTTAGCTTGTAGCCGTTTTGAATAAGCTAGCACATGTGGCGTACAGTGTTACTCATGACCGCCAATTTTTGTGTTTGACAATTTCTACATCTGTACACTGATGTATGTTTGTATTTTTGTGTTACAGTTTTACAGTTAAGTGAAGTGAAGTGAAATGAAATGAAAAGCGAAATGAAACGAAATGGAGTG
>NC_043979.1:34065350-34067850 GCF_902148855.1 Sphaeramia orbicularis | reverse complement strand
GGTTAGGGTTGGGGTTAGGGTTTGGGTTAGGGTTAGGGTTTGGGTTAGGGGTTAGGGTTAGGGTTGGGTTAGGGTAGGGTTAGGGTTAGTTAGGGTTAGGGGTTAGGGTTTGTTTTAGGGGTTAGGGATAGGGATAGGGTTAGGGGTAAGGGTTAGAGTTAGGATTTAGGATTAGGGTTAGGGTAAGAGGTTAGGGTTAGGGTCGGGGTTAGGGTTAGGGGATTAGGGTTAGAGGGTTAGGGGTGTAGGGTTAGGGTTAGGGTTAATAACCTTTACCCTTGTAATATATTATTACAAAGGGGTACTATCATGTTCAGTGTCAATAACACATATATTACATGTTTATGACATTAAATAAAACATTTATTATGTGTTTATGAAAGGTTCAAAACCTTTTTATTACATGTTTATAACACGTTAATATCATGTTTATTACATGCTTATAACAAATTAAAAACATGTTTATTATATGTTTATAACATGTTAATAACATGTTTATAACATGTTAAAATGGTTATTACATATTTTAACATGTTGATAACATGTTTATTACATGTTTATTATAGTTTTCAAAGTTAATAACATGTTTATTACATGTTTATAACACATTAATAACATTTGTATTATGTGTCTAACATTAACAACACATTTATTAAACACTAATAACACGTTTATAACATGTTTTCAACACATTAATAACACATTTATCACACGTTAATAACATGTTTATTACACTCTTATTACTTGTGTATTATGATGTTGATTACTTGTTTTTACAATGAAAGTAAGTGTAAGGGTGAGGAGGTTAGAGGGTTGGGTGAGGGTTAGGGGTTAGAGTTATGATTAGGGCAGGGTTTGGGTTAGGGTTAAGGATTAGGGTAAGGGGTTAGGGGTTAGGGTTTGGGTTAGGGTTTGGTTAGGGTTTGGGTTAGGGAAGGGTTAGGGTTAGTTAGGGTTAGGGGTTTAGGGTTAGGGTTGGGGTTACGGTTTGGTTAGGGTTGGGGTTAGGGTTGGAGATTAGGGTTAGGTTTAGGGTTACGGTTAGGGTTTGGGTTAGGGTTGGGGTTAGGGTTAGGGATTAGGGTTAGGTTTTGGGTTAGGGTTAAGGGATAGGGTTACGTTAGGGTTAGGGTTGGGGTTTGGGTTGGGGTTGGGGTTAGGGTTAGGGGTAAGGGTTAGGGTTTGGGTTAGGGTTGTGTTAGGGTAGGGTTAGGGTTAGCTAGGGTTAGGGGTTAGGGGTTAGGGTTAGGGGTTAGGGTTAGGGTTTGGGGATAGGGTTAGTGTTAGGGTTAGGGATAGGGTTAGAGGTTAGGGGTAAGGGTTAGGATTTAGGATTAGGGTTAGGGTTAGGGTAAGAGATTAGGGTTAGGGTTAGGGTCGGGGTTAGGGTTAGAGGGTTAGGGGTGTAGGGTTAGGGTTAACCTTTACCCTTGTAACATATTATTACAAAGGGGTACTATCATGTTCAGTGTCAATAAAACATATATTACATGTTTATGACATTTAATAAAACATTTATTATGTGTTTATGAAAGGTTCAAAACCTTTTTATTACATGTTTATAACACGTTAATATCATGTTTATTACATGCTTATAACAAATTAAAAACATGTTTATTACATGTTTATAACATGTTAATAACATGTTTATAGCATGTTAAAAATGTTATTACATACTTTAACACGTTAATAACATGTTTATTACATGTTTATAAAACATTAATAACACGTTTATTACATGTTTTATAACATGTTAATAACAGGTTTATTACATGTTTATTATAGTTTTCAAAGTTAACATGTTTATTACATGTTTATAACACATTAATAACATTTTTATTACGTGTATAACATTAACAGCACATTTATTAAACGCTAATAACACGTTTATAACATGTTTATAACACATTAATAAAATATTTATTACATGTTAATAACATGTTTATTACACTCTTATTACGTGTGTATTTTGATGTTGATTATGTGTTTTTACAATGTAAGTAAGTGTAAGGGTGAGGAGGTTAGAGGTTTGGGTGAGGGTTAGGGGTTAGGATTAGGGCAGGGTTGGGGTTAGGGTTAAGGGTTAGGGGTTAGAGTTAGGGTTAGGGTTGGGGTTAGGGTTTTGGTTAGGGGTTAGGGTTAGGGTTAGGGTTTGGGTTAGGGATAAGGGATAAGGGTTAGGGGTTAGGGTTAGGTTAGGGTTGGGTTAGGGTAGAGTTAGGGTTAGTTAGGGCTAGGGGTTAGGCTTAGGGGTTTAGGGTTAGGGTTAGGGTTAGGGTTAGGGTTCGGGTTAGGGTTAGGGTTGGGTTAGGGGTTAGGGTTAGATGTTTAGGGTTGGGGTTAGGGGTTAGGGGTTAGGGTAAGGGTTAGAGGGTTAGGGTAGGGTTAGGGTTAGGGTTAGGGTTACGGGTTGGGGTAAGGGTTAGGGGTTAGGGTTTGGATTAGGGTTAGGGTTAAGGGTTTAGGGTTAGGGGTAAGGTTTGGGTTATGTTAGGGTTAA
>NC_043979.1:34044850-34049850 GCF_902148855.1 Sphaeramia orbicularis | reverse complement strand
TTTTATTACATGTTTATAACGCGTTAATATCACGTTTATTACATGCGTATAACAAACTAAAAACATGTTTATTGCATGTTTATAACATGTTAATAACATGTTTATAGAATGTTAAAATGATTATTACATGTTTTTAACACGTTAATAACATGTTTATTACATATGTATAAAACATTAATAACACGTTTATTACATGTTTCATAACATGTTAATAACACGTTTATTACATGTTTATCATAGTTTTCAAAGTTAATAACATGTTTATTACATGTTTATAACACATTAATAACATTTTTATTACATGTATAACATTAACAACACATTTATTAAACACTAATAACACATTTATAACACATTAATAACACATTTTTTACACGTTAATAACATGTTTATTACACTCTTATTACGTGTGTATTTTGATGTTGATTATGTGTTTTTACAAGGTAAGTAAGTGTAAGGGTGAGGAGGTTAGAGGTTTGGGTGAGGGTTAGGGGTTAGAGTTAGGATTAGGGCAGGGTTAGGGTTGGGGTTGGGGTTAGGGTTAAGGGTTAAGGGTTAGGGTAAGGGGTTAGGGTTTAGGGTTTGGGTTAGGTTAGGGTTTGGGTTAGGGTCAGGTTAGGGTTTGGTTTGGGGTTTGGGTTTTGGTTAGGGTTAGGTTAGTTTAGGTTAGGGTTAGGGGTTTGGGTTGAGGGTTAGGTTAGGTTAGGTTAGGTTTAGGGGTTTTGGTTAGGGTTTGGGTTAAGGGTTAAGGGTTAGGGTTAGGGTTAGGTTAGGGTTGGGTTAGGGTTAGGGTAGCGTTAGGGTTAGGGTTAGTTAGGGTTAGGGGTTTAGGGTTGGGGTTGGGGTTGGGGTTGGGGTTGGGGTTAGGGTTAAGGGTTAGGGTAAGGGGTTAGGGTTTAGGGTTAGGGGTTAGGGGTTAGGGTTAGGTTTTGGGTTAGGGTTACTTTTGGGTTAGGTTTGGGTTAGGGGTTAGAGTTAGGATTAGGGCAGGGTTAGGGTTGGGGTTAGGGTTAAGCATTAGGATTAGGGTTAGGGGTTCGGGTTTAGGGTTAGGTTTAGGGTTTGGGTTGGGGTTAGGGTAGGGTTAGGGGTTTGGGTTAGGGTTAGAGGTTTAGGGTTAGGGTTAGCGTTAGGGTTACGTTAGGGTTAGGGTTAGGTTTGGGTTAGGGGTTAGGGTTAGAGGGTTAGGTTTAGGGTTAGGGTTAGGGTTTGGGTTTAGGGTTTAGGGTTAGGGTTAAGGGTTAGGGTTAGGGGTTAGGGTTAGGTAAGTTTTAGGGTTAGGGTTTGGGTTTGCGGTTAGGGGTTAGTGTTAGGGTTGGGGTTAGGGTTAGGGTAAGGGGTTAGGGTTTTGGTTAGGGATGGAGATTAGGGTTAGGGTTAGGGTTAGAGGTAAGGGGTAAGGATTAGGGTTAGGGTTAGGGTTAGAGGGTTAGGGGCTTAGGGTTAGGTTTAATAACCTTTACCCTTGTAATATATTATTACAAAGGGGTACTATCATGTTAAGTGTCAATAACACATATATTACATGTTTATGACATTTAATAAAACATTTATTATGTTTTTATGAACGGTTCAAAACCTTTTTATTACATGTTTATAACGCGTTAATATCACGTTTATTACATGCGTATAACAAACTAAAAATATTTTTATTGCATGTTTATAACATGTTAATAAC
This sequence comes from Sphaeramia orbicularis, assembly GCF_902148855.1. Taxonomy (NCBI): domain Eukaryota; kingdom Metazoa; phylum Chordata; class Actinopteri; order Kurtiformes; family Apogonidae; genus Sphaeramia; species Sphaeramia orbicularis. The sequence goes on along the minus strand of NC_043979.1, from coordinate 34,048,172 downwards.
ATGTTTATAGAATGTTAAAATGATTATTACATGTTTTTAACACGTTAATAACATGTTTATTACATATGTATAAAACATTAATAACACGTTTATTACATGTTTCATAACATGTTAATAACACGTTTATTACATGTTCATCATAGTTGTCAAAGTTAATAACATGTTTATTACATGTTTATAACACATTAATAACATTTTTATTACGTGTCTAACATTAACAACACATTTATTAAACGCTAATAACACATTTATAACATGTTTATAACACATTAATAACACATTTTTTACACGTTAATAACATGTTTATTACACTCTTATTATGTGTGTATTTTGATGTTGATTATGTGTTTTTACAATGTAAGTAAGTGTAAGGGTGAGGAGGTTAGAGGTTTGGGTGAGGGTTAGGGGTTAGAGTTAGGATTAGGGCAGGGTTAGGGTTTGGGTTGGGGTTTTGGTTGGGGTTTGGGTTTTGGTTAGGTTAGTTTAGGTTAGGGTTAGGGGTTTGGGTTGAGGGTTAGGTTAGGGTTAGGTTAGGGGTTAGGGTTAGGGTTTGGGTTAGGGTTAAGGTTAAGGGTTAAGGGTTAGGGTTAGGTTAGGGTTGGGTTGGGTTAGGGTAGCGTTAGGGTTAGGGTTAGTTAGGGCTAGGGTTAGGGGTTAGGGTTAGGGGTTTAGGTTTAGGGTTCGGGTTCGGGTTCGGGTTTGGGTTGGGGTTTGGGTTTGGGTAGGGTTAGGGTTTGGGTCGGGGGTTAGGGTTAGAGGTTTAGGGTTGGGGTTAGGTTAGGGTTAGGGGTTAGGGTTAGGTTTTGGGTTAGGGGTTAGGGTTAGTGTTAGAGGGTTAGGTTTAGGGTTAGGGATAGGGTTAGGGGTTAGGGGTTAGGGTTAGGGTTAGGGTTAGGGTTAAGGGTTAGGGTTTAGGGTTAGGGTTAGTGTTAGAGGGTCAGGTTTAGGGTTAGGGATAGGGTTAGGGGTTAGGGGTTAGGGTTTGGGTTAGGGGTTAGGTTAGGGTAGGGTTTGGGGTTAGGATTAGGGTTAGGTTTAGGGTTAGGGTTAGGGTTTGATTAGGGTTAGGGTTTGGGGTTAGGGTTAGGGGTAAGGGTTAGGGGTTAGGGGTTAAGGTTAGGGTTAGGGTCTGGGCTGGGGTTAGGGTTAGGGTTTTATCTAGGGTTAGGGCTAGGGTTCAGGTTAGGGTTAGGGGTTTGGGCTAGGGCTAGGGCTAGGGCTAGGGTTAGAGTTAGAGTTAGAGTTAGGTTTAGGATTAGGGCTAGGGTTAGAGTTAGAGTTAGAGTTAGGATCTTCATTAATTGATCCCTACTTGTCCAGGACAGTGGGTTCAGACAGACTAGAGCCTTTCCTTCCACAGTAACATCCACTGTATGAGACTCTAATGGGATTCATCTGGGACAACTATGGATTTAGATTAAATAGAATAAAAAGAAATGTCTTCATTCACTTACATTTGTACTGTAGCAAACAATAACATAACACCTTCCTGTAATGGAATAATTTTTTCAATTTTATATGCAAAAAATCAATAATGAAATATATGATCAGTAAATTAAATATGGGAAAATAATTTTCACTGAAAATTGCTAAATATGGAGGATAATATTATAACCAGTGGTGATCAATTGCAGTCACAAAAATGGTTAGAGGTCTTTAAGGCTTAATTAATGGCTTTAGGCTGAACAGTAACTTATTGGTTTAATTTAAGGATGTTTCTGGAAGCAATGAATATTGTTAATAAGCTTTCCACCCATAATATTAAACATTAAACAAACAAAATTACAGTATGTTTATTTAACCTCCTGAAACCCAGCAGTACATTTTTGTCCTCTTTAGGAGACAAGAGTTTCACAACTTAAAAAAAAAAAAGAAAAAAATGCCGTCCACTGCAAAGGACATTCCATAAAAATATTATCTGAAAAAAATGTTGCATCATGATGTTTCCAATCAAGGCAATTATTTAATGTAAAAAAAAAAAAAAAAAGATTAGATTAGACCAGGGGTGTCAAACATGCAGCCCGAGGGCCAAATGCAGCCCACCAAAGGGTCTATTTCGGCCCCTGGGATGTTTTTGCCAAGTGCAAAAATTCCACAGTCTTGAATTGAATTAAGCAAAAAAAAAATTTAGTTTGAATTAAAGAACAAAATCTTGAATTAAGCCAAAAAAAAATCTTCAATTAAGTAACAAATCTTTAATTAAACCCAAAAAAACTTCCATTAAGTAAAAAAAAATCTTCAATTAAGCCAAAATAAATCTCAAATTTAGCAAAAATCTTGAATTAAGCAACAACAACAAAAATCTTGAAAAAGTAAAAAAAAAAAAAAAAAAAAAAAAAAAAAAAAAAAAAAAAATTTAATTAAGCCAAAAAAAAAATATTCACTTAAGTAAAAAAAAAATCTTGAATTAAGACAAAAAAAATCCTCAATTAACTAAAAAAATATATTGAATTAAGCCAAAAAAAAATCTTCAAGTAAGTAAAAAAAATATTGAATAAAGCCAACAAAAAAAAAAAAAAATCTTCAGTTAAGTTAAAGAAAATGTTGAATTAAGCCAAAAAAAAAAAAAAATCTTCAATTAAGTAAAAAAAAATTCTGAATTAAGCCAAAAAAAATCTAGAATTAACAATTTATTTTTTTCCCCTTAATTTTAGTGCAAAAAATAACATTAAATTATGAAAATATTTACATTTACAAACTATCCTGCAACACTAAAATGTGAATAACCTGAACAAATATGAACAACCTGAAATGTCTAAAGAAAATTAAGCACAATTCTAATAATTTTTCTGCCTGTTCCTCAGTGTTTAGTGTCTTTGTAGATCTGATCCATAATGCACATGGACAAATGAGAAGTTGAGGAATAATATTGTTAAAATTGCGCTAAACTTTCTAACGTTTTTTAATTTAAATTTCAGTTTTTTCTTTTTTCTTTTTTCTTTTTTTTTTTTTTTGTTTTTGGATAGTTTATAAAAGTAAGTATTTTCATAATTTAATGTGTTTTTTTTTTTTTTTTACTCTAAAACAAAGACAAAAATGTGGAGTTGTCATTATTTATAGGTTATTCTGTTATTATTTTTCTGGTCCGGCCCACTGCAGATCAAATTTAGCTGAAAATGGAACTGAACTAAAATGAGTTTGACGCCCCTGGATTAAATTCAAATATACAGTATGTGCACGCTTTTTTTCTGTCAGCAGGGGGCGCCACTCATCCACCATAAATGAGGTCACAGGTGAAGTTCTGAGTTTCAGTTGGATGTTTTCAGCTCTCCAGTGAATATCTAATAAAACCCATGTCGAGTGTTAAATTCAGTTTCCGTAT